>NC_058414.1:89289926-89438632 GCF_002201575.2 Neomonachus schauinslandi
TTTATTTATTTATTTATTTATTTATTTATTTATTTATTTATTTATTTATAAATTTTATTTTATTATGTTAGTCACCATACAATACATCATTAGTTTTTGATATAGTGTTCCATGATTCATTGTTTTCGTATAACACCCAGTGCTCCATGCAGTACATGCCTTCCTTAATACCCATCACCAGGCTAACCCATCCCCCCACCCCCCTCCCCTCTAGAACCCTCAGTTTGTTTCTCAGAGTCCATAGTCTCTCATGGTTCGTCTCTCCCTCCCATTCCCCCCCTTCATTTTTCCCTTCCTTCTCCTAATGTCCTCCATGCTATTCCTTATGTTCCACAAATAAGTGAAACCATATAATAATTGACTTTCTCTGCTTGACTTATTTCACTTAGCATAATCTCCTCCAGTCCCATCCATGTTGATGTAAAAGTTGGGTATTCATCCTTTCTGATGGCTGAGTAATATCCCATTGTATATATGGACCACATCTTCTTTATCCATTCGTCTGTTGAAGGGCATCTCGGCTCTTTCCACAGTTTGGCTATTGCGGACATTGCTGCTATGAACATTGGGGTGCATATGGCCCTTCTTTTCACTACATCTGTGTCTTTGGGGTAAAACCCAGTAGTGCAATTTCTGGGTCATAGATCAGCTTTTTTTTAAAATTTTTTGAGGAACCCTCCACACTGTTTTCCAAAGTGGCTGTACCAACTTGCATTCCCACCAACAGTGTAAGAGGGTTCCCCTTTCTTACAACCTCTCCAACATTTGTTGTTTCTTGCCTTGTCATTTTTTGCCATTCTAACTGGTGTAAGGTGGTATCTCAGTGTGGTTTTGATTTGAATTTCCCTGATGGCTAATGATGATGCAGATTTTTATGTCTTCTTTGGAGAAGTGTCTGTCCGTATCTTCTGCCCATTTTTTGACTTGATTATTTGTTTTCTGGGTGTTGAGTTTGAGAAGTTCTTTATAGATCTTGGATATCAAGCTTTTATCTATAGTGTCATTTGCAAATATCTTCTCCCATTCTGTGGGTTGCCTCTTTGTTTTGTTGACTGTTTCCTTTGCTATGCAGAAGCTTTTTATCTTGATGAAGTCCCAAAAGTTCATTTTTGCTTCTGTTTCACTAGACTTTGGAGATGTATCTTGAAAGAAGTTGCTGTGGCCGATGTCAAAGAGGTTACTGCCTGTGTTCTCCTCTAGGATTTTGATGGATTCCTGTCTCACATTGAGGTCTTTCATCCATTTTGAGTTTATCTTTGTGAGTGGTGTTAGAGAATGGTTGAGTTTCATTCTTCTGCATGTGGTTGTCCAATTTTCCCAGCACCATTTATGAAGAGACTGTCCTTTTTCCGTTGCATATTTTTTCCTGCTTTGTCGAAGATTATTTGACCATAGAGTTGAGGGTCCATATCTGGACTCTCTATTCTGTTCCATTGGTCTGTATGTCTGTTTTTGTGCTAGTACCATGCTGTCTTGGTGATCGCGGCTTTGTAATATAGCTTGAAATCAGGCAACGTGATGCCCCCAGCTTTGTTTTTCTTTTTGACATTTCCTTGGTGATTCGGGGTCTTTTCTGATTCCATACAAATTTTAGGATTGTTTGTTCCAGCACTTTGAAAAATGTCATTGGAATTTTGATCGGGATGGCATTGAAGGTATAAATTGCTCTGGGTAGCATAGACATTTATAATCCATCTATGAAAAACCCACAGTGAATATCATCCTCAATGGGGAAAAGCTGAGAGCCTTTCCCTTAAGATCAGGAACACGCCAAGGATGCCCACTCTCACCACTGTTGTTCAACATAGTACTAGAAGTCCTAGCAATAGCAATCAGACAACAAAAAGAAATAAAAGGTATTCAAATTGGCAAAGAAGAAGTCAAACTCTCTCTTTTCACAGATGACATGATACTTTATGTGGAAAACCCAAAAGACTCCACCCCCAAATTACTAGAACTCATCCAGCAATTCAGTAATGTGGCAGGATACAAAATCAATGCACAGAAATCAGTTGCTTTCTTATACACTAACAATGCAACTGTAGAAAGAGAAATTAGAGAATCAGTTCCATTTACAGTAAGCACCAAAAACCATAAGATACCTCGGAATAAACCTAACCAAAGAGGTAAAGGATCTATACTCTAGGAACTATAGAACCACTCATGAAAGAAATTGAAGAAGACACAAAAAGATGGAAAAAGATTCCATGCTCATGGATAGGAAGAATAAACATTGTTAAGATAGTAGCTTTTAAAAGTCTATTTTGAATTCCCAGAAACTTTCTGAAGTCAAGGACCACTATTCATACATACTATATAAACCATGAAGATTATATCATGATTGATTGCCACTTGGAGAAATATATTTATAATTAATCTTGCACATTTCCTTGTGAACAGCTTGTTTGGGAGTGGTAAGATCATAAGGCCAAACAAATACATATTTTGGGTATCTTTCTTTTGTCTTATAACTAAATTAAGACAGAATCTAAACAGGTTAGAGGCAGAATCTTTGTTCTTTCTGAACCTAGACCAGAACTCCTATCTCATAATTCTCAACTAAGTGCTCTTTCTACTATATTCTATGAATTGTTAGTTGTCTTTTTTGGATACCCTCATCGATGATACAAGAAAGCAATTGTGTCTTTAATCTACTGTTCTGTTTCAGCATAGTGTCCTATTCAAAAGAAATGACAATCTAATATCCAAAAATGACTGCTATTGAAATTCTAGTTGGAGTTCAAATGAAAATCCTCCCTGGAGTTCCATTCCTACACTATGCAGTGTTCTTTTTTTTTTTTTTTTTAAGATTTTATTTATTTGACAGAGAGAGACAGCTAGAGAGGGAACACAAGCAGGGGGAGTGGGAGAGGGAGAAACAGGCTCCCCACTGAGCAGGGAGCCTGATGCGGGGCTCGATCCCAGGACCCCGGGATCATCACCTGAGCTGAAGGCAGACGCTTAAGGACTGAGCCACCCGGGCGCCCCCACCATGCAATATTCGTAACTCTTCTTTTTACCTTCTGTCTCCCCAAAGCTCTTCTAAGTAGAGATTGTCAATTGTGCTATCTCTCACTTTATTCATCCTCCACTTTAATATCCAGTACACAAGGACTTTTGTATTTCTTATCACTCCTCTCTTTGCCTTATGTTTTTTTCTTCTATATAGAGTTCCTGTGCCCTTCCCAATGCAAATCAGTGCAGTCAGTCTACCCCTTATGCCACTTTGTACAAGGTCGGGAACAAGTGCATGATGAGAAAGGCACTTTTTTGCATTGTTTTGCTTTTGCAAAGGGAAGAAAAGGCTATGAATGTTCAACATTTGTGCCTTTTTCTTTCACATATCTTTCTGACAATTCCTTTCCACAAAATGAGGCAAAGTATACATATATACCTAAATTATGATTTTATATTTTATTTGACATTTTTCTGTCTCTAAGTCTCTTCTTTCATCTCTTTATTCCTCAGTATCTACACTTAACAACCAGGAGACCTTGTATGAAGAAAGGAAGGCCTGAAAGAGTTCTGTAGAACAAGGTAAGATACAGATTCATACATCAGTGAATATGATTATATATTTGAGTTTCTGTGTTTCCATTCTCAATTCTGTTTATTCCTGTGAGCTATATTTGTGTCCAGGAAGTAACAGGGTGGATGAGGACTGAAACAACAGTCACTCTGTTTATGTTTATACAAATATTTATGTTTATACAAATACTAGAGCCATTTTGTGATATTACTGAATGTAGCAAAGACAGACATAATTTATTCGAATGTATCATTTGAGATAGACATGAAAGAAAAGATGAATAATGCACTGAGAATGATTGGTTATATTGTTCAACCACATGTCTATTATTTTACATATCAGAAAATCTTCCATTACATAAACTTTTTTTAAAATTTGGAGTTCAGAATGATATTACTGTTATTATACTATATCATGTTGTATTTAACTAAATAAATGACCATAAAAATATCACCCATATTACTAGCTGTTTTTAAGTAGGACAGTGATAAGATGAGGACTATGTTTCTTCCCCCCTGTGACTGCTCTGACACAAACAGGGAAGAAGTGATACTGTGTGAATCTAGGACTTCAGGGGAATATGGTTTTCTCCTGTCTTTCTCCTGTTACATACATCTTTGGATCCCGTGGGCTCCAAAGAAGTCTCACTATCCTGAAGCCGCCATGCCAGAGAGACCATTTGGAGAGATTGCAAACTGAGATCCTCAACCACTGTCCTCACTTTTGAGTTTTCCCAGCTCAAGTATCAGGCAAGAGGGATAACACTTCAAATGACCTTGGCCTCAGCCACCATATGTAGAAATTAAACAAAATACCTTAACCAGTGAACCAAGAAAGAACTCACAAGAGAAATTAGAAAATACCTCGAGACAAATGAAACAGAAATATAAAATACCATTTATGGACTGCAGGAGGAAATGTATAGCTAATGATGCCCACATAGAAAAAGAAGAGAGATATAAAATCAATAACCTAACTCTGCACCTTGGGGAAGTGGGAAAAGAAAGGAAAAGCTACTTTCAAAACTAGCAGAAGAAGGAAATGATAAAGATTAGAGCTGGGATAAATGAACAGAATATAGAACAACGACATAGAAAATTAATAAAACCAAAAGTTGAATCTTTGAAAAGACTCAACAAATTAATGCCACTGAATTATACAATTAACAGTGGTTAAAATGGCTTATTTTATGTTATATATATTTTAGCACAATAAAATAAAATGTAAAAAATCGAGTGTGGAATGCAGTTAGTGTAGCCTTCTCTACACTAGAAGATCACAGTAATTCTTGTTTCTGCTCAATTGGTTATCAGGATAGAAGTGACTGTATTTTCTTAAAGGTAAATAAGTGTATATAGGCACTCATAAAACATCAGTATGCTTGGAAAATGAAATATGCAAGAAAGTAGAACAGAGTTACATAGGAATAAGATGAGAAAAGAGTCAAAGTGGAGGCCTTCACCTTACCCAGAAAAATGAACACTTCCTTGAGTCAGTCGCATAGGCTGAGAAATTGCGTAGAAATAACAGAGTAGAAGGGGCGCCTGGGTGGCTCAGATGGTTAAGCATCTGCCTTCAGCTCAGGTTGTGATCTCAGGGTCCTGGGATCGAGCCCCGCATCGGGCTCCCTGCTCAGTGGGGAATCTGCTTCTCCCTCTCCCACCCCCCTGCTTGTGTTCCCTCTCTCGCTGTCTCTCTCTGTCAAATAAATAAACAAATCTTTAAAAAAAAAAAAAAAAAGAAAAATACGGGGTAATTACTAAGGTCTAGAAAAGGAAAGTTGACTGAAATCCCTTGATGTACTAAGGAAAGTACAAACCAGCGGCCCTCTATAAAGAATGAAGGAGTAGATGTGGTGATTAAATTGAATGAAAAAGTTTGGAATAATAGGAATTCAACAAGCATTAAATAGGATTGCTGAGTATCAGCAAGAGTCCAGTTGAGGTTAGAGACTATGACTTTTGCCTCAAATTTAATTGACAAATTAATTTTTTTAAAATGCTTGGGTAGCTACTCTCTACCAGGAAATTGGGTGCTTAGTATTTAAAGTTGAATAAGATAGTCTTCACCTTCAAGGTGAAGAGGGTGAGGAGATATATTTAAGGACCTTTCTATACCAGTAATTATCAAAATTTAGAGCATTAGAAATTACCCCAAAGGCTTATGAAAACAGATAGCTCATGCCATTCTCAGAGTTTCTCATTCAGTTGGTTTGGAGTGGAGCCCAAGAATTTGCATTTCTAACAAATTCCCCAGGGCTGTTGCTTGGATGAAGCACTGCTCTATAAACACTGTAAGAAGTTGCTCCTGCTGGTGATGTTCAAACTCTTCTTTCCTCCATATTCTCTGTCATGTTCCTCTGCTATGTTACTCTCTCCCTCACTGGACCACTGCCTGTCTTATCTGCTTAAATACAACGTCAGCTCCTCTTCACTGCTGGCCTCTGTGTGGATAATTGCACCTGCTTGAGTCAGGAAAGGCAAGTATTTTTCTCATTTGAGAAATAAAGCTGCTATAAATTTTAAGTGGTTTTCCCATAGTTGCGTACCTGATTATTGACACAGCCGGGGTTTAGAGTTTGCTCGTTACTCTTAGCTTCATGCCTTTGTCAGTACAATACAGAGGTAGTCTTAATCATCCAAAGGTCTGGGAAGGGGCAGACATCACAGAAAAGTAGTAACTGAGACGTGGAAATGGGCTTTTGCAACCCTGCTCTGATTTTCTTCTCTTTGGGAGATAATAAATTATGACATTTGAGGGCAGATGGAAGATGCTTCAGAAATCAGGCAGACTTCTGGATTAGGAAGGTGTCTGACTAGCATTCCATGACTTGGTCTCTCTGAGATTTCAATAAAGTACCTACACAGACTTAAAATAAACAGAAAACCTGTAACATCGAAGACTGAAAGCAAAAACAAGTTACTAGTGGAATCTGAGAGGAATTAACACTAACTTAAGACCTATAAACTTCAGTAAAAAAAAACAAAAACAGAAACAAAACATTCATCCCCAGTTTATATTGACAGAAGTGCTGCTCAAGAGAAAATCTCCCTGGCATGAAGGACTGCATGGGATGCCTCTTCCCATCTCTGCTGTCTTCCATCAAAATAACAAATCCTGGGAATTGTACCAACCAGAGGCCCAGGCAGTGGGCCCTCTGCTGCCTTCTTAGCTCACTTGAGTCTTAATTCTGTCCCACACTGTGTGTCCTCCCATCACTGTCTCTCCACACGTCCTTTCCAATAGGACAGTTTCCAGTATCCGAACCCAGGTAAGTGTTCAAGTGGACAGGCGTTGAAGTTTGCAGCAGAAAGGACAGATGGGGATCAGGACTGGAGAAGCTGTGCAAGAAGTGCTCCGTTGGACGTTGTGGCAAAACAAGTTTCTAGAAACAGAAAACCACAACTAGCTTTAGATCATTCACAAAAACATTCTTCACAGTAAAAAGAGCAGACAGCATGTGATGGTTAATTTGATGTGTCATCCTGACTGAGCTAGGGGGCCACCAGCTAGCTGGTAAAACATTACTTCTGGGTGTGTCTGTGAGGGTGTTTCCAGAGGAGATTAGCCTTTGAATCTGTAGACTGAGTGGTGGAGATTGGCCCTCACCCCTGTGAGCAGGCATCATCTCATACCTTCAGGGCCTGAATAAAACTGGGATATCCATCTCCTGACCTTTGTCATGGAAAACTCCTGGCTTCTGGATTCTAGGACTTACACTAGTGCAGCCCCTCTCAGGCATTAGGCCTTGGACTGGGAATTGCCAGTTCTCAGGTCTTCGGACTCGTAGTGAAATATACCACCAGCTCTCCTGGTTCTCCAGCTTGCTTATGGCATATCAGCAGACATAGTGGCACTTAGCCTGCACAAGAGTGTGAGCCTATTCCCACTATAATTCTCCACTGTGTCTCTCTGTGTATATCCTCTTAGTTCTGTTGCTCTGGAGAACCCAGACTAATGCACACCAGGTCCAGGATACTCTGTTTCAGAATAGTTTTCACCCCAGTAAAATTTGATGACGTGGTGTATTTATCTAGTTTGATATCTGCCACGAGGATTATAACAACAGTTAAGGTACAGTGATAATAATTAAGAAGAAACTTTATCTTTATTTTCATCTTTATCTGTCTCAGTAAACATTATGCTTTGCTAGAAGGTAGCTTTTATTTCAAGGAAAACTAATAGAGTAGATTACAATATCTGTAGCCTAAGAGGAAACTAGTACGCAAAGTTAACATACTTTTGAGAAAGTATTTCAGAAAAAAACAGACATAAAATTTAGAATGCATCAGTTCTTATGTTCTCAGTAAAATATAAGGATTATGTGACCTCTAAGATATGAAAAATGAACAAAGAATTGATAAGACTACAATTTGAGATGAGCAAAAGCTATGAGAGGCAGATATAAATAAAAAGCTGATGAAAATGATATAGTAGCTTATAACAAAATTAAAAATAAAAGGGCAGAATAAAATATGTATGAGAACAAATAAGGACAAAGGGGCACTACAGAAAGTTAAATTAGTGATGAGCAAGATGAACTTGAGATATTCCTTAAGGAAATGCAGAGGAAATGGAGGAGATGAAACATACTAAAAAGTTGAAATACTTCCACCCTTGGCAGCATGACCAACTAGGCACTCTGAGAACTTCACCCCACTTCCCTGAAATAGAATTTTATTTTGAATAAGATGTATTTTAAAAATGTATTTCTGGGTTCACAATTGTACTCAGCCCTTAAAGAGTAGGGGGATTTTTTGGGAAATGATAAGCAACAGGAAGTCCACGAGCAGGTTTGTGCTGAGGATAATTGCCTGTTGTAGCAGCATTACCATCAGGAGACTGAGCCTTGAGCCAGCAGAAAGCACAGGTTTAAGCCCAAGTTCCTGCACTGAGCCCAGACATCCCACGTGCTAGACTCTGGCTCCTGGAAGAGGCAGAAAAAAACTTTCCCTGGAGGAGAATCATCCTGAATTGAGACCCACGGGAGTTCCACAGATCTGAGTCAAACAATGGTTTTCAATAAAAGATCTAAAATGCTCAAAGAGACAACATCATTAAGTAAGAATCAGCAAAAATAACAAACAAAAGATATAGATGCCAAGAACTGAAGATAATGTAATTATCAGATATAAATTATGGACTAGTGATATGTGAAACAGGTAAAGAAATTAAGGGCAGGAACAAAAATTGCAAACAAGAGAATAATAAGGCAGCTTTTTTTTTTTAAAGTGGAACTTCACGAAGTGAAATATAATTGTGAAATCTAAAACTCAATTATGATTTGAACATCAGACACATGCACATATACTCCTAAGAGATTAAAATTTTTTAAATAATTCTATATATCATGATAAAATAAATAACAATAAAGGCAAGAAGATCTTAAAAGCAGGCAAAGAGAAATGATAGACTTAAAAAGAATGCAAGTAGACAGCAGACTGAAAAGCAACATGACAGTGAATTAATATACTCATAGTATTTAAAGAAAATTACTGTCAAGTACAGTTGCATACCTAGCAAAATAACCTTTTAAGAACAAAGGAAAAGTAAAGACATTTTAAGTGAAATGAAAACAAGAGTTTGTTAAGTAATGGGACTTCTTTTTTTTTTTTTTTTTTAAGATTTTATTGACTTATCTGACAGAGAGAGACACAGTGAGAGAGGGAACACAAGCAGGGGGAGTGGGAGAGGGAGAAGGAGAAGCAGGCTTCCTGCCGAGTAGGGAGCCCGATGCGGGGCTCGATCCCAGGACCCTGGGATCATGACCTGAGCCGAAGGCAGACGCTTAACGACTGAGCCACCCAGGCGCCCCTAAGTAATGGAACTTCTTTAAAGGAACTTCTACACATCAGTAAAGAAAACAGTCCAACAGAAAAATGGGCCAAACCATGAATAGACTTTTTATAGATAGGAACACACAAATGGTATATAAGCATGCAAAAAGATACTCAAAAGTACTATCAGAGATATGTAAATTAAGAGCACAATGAGATATAATTTTAAAACAAATTGACAAAAATTGCAACTTATGAAAATGTCAAAAGAGGTGTATATCTGCTTGAATTTTTATAAACCGATAACGACAGTATAAATCTGTAAAAGCAAAAAAAAAAAATCTGTGAAAGCAGATTGAGAACAGTTTGGTATTACTTTATAAACATGAATATTCACATTACCTATAACCTAGCTATTAACTCTCTTACACAAAACTCTGGAGAAACGCTTGAAAGTGCATTAGAGAGCACATGTACAAAACGTTCATTGTAGCTTTAATCTTAAAAACAAAAACTAGAATCAGTGTACTTCATCTGTTGTCAAGAGAATGGGTAAATAAAAGTTGTATACCACACAATGGACTATTATACAGCAATGAAAAGCAATTATAGTTATATGTAACATGAAGAATTTTAGAAACATTATATTAAATGGTTGGTGAAAATAAAGGTCTCAGAAATCTATAGGTTGATACCATTTTTATAACTTAAAATTAAGCAAAATTAGTCAATGAACTGTCATGAATATGGATTTCTATACATATATGTATGATATATTAAAGCTATTTTAAAATGCAGAGGGATGACAAAAACAAAATGATACTGGCTCCTACTCGAAGATAGATCCACGAAGGGATAAGCAGGAAGTGCACAGGCTGAATTGGAATTGCTGTGTAGGTGATGTTTTAGTTGTGGAGTGGCATGATAAGATTGCTAGTCTTTTGTGCTGTGCTTTATAAATTACATTCATGTTACCTATAGTTTTTTTTTCTTTTTTTTGCATGGCAACTATTATATTAAAATATAAAAAATAAATATGAAAAAGAACAGTTGACAAATCTGTTTCATTTTAGGTATAAATTACTGATAATTTGACTTCATAAAGAACTGAAAATAAATGGAAGAGAATAGAAAATAGAAGTAGAAAAGAAAAAAAATGCAGAGCTGAAGAAAACCTAAGTCCGCCAAAATAATTGATAATAACATATTTTAATATTTTTTAAATGCCCCCCTGTAAACAATCATGGAAATTTGGAACGCCCCCCAATAAAACAAAAACAAAATTAAACAAAAATAACAGATTATTTACAAACAAATAATTAGATTCTGGACAGAGCACAACTTTTATTTATTTATGAGTTAATATAAAGTGAGGGAGAAAAGGTTACATGTCTAGCCTAACACTCCATGGAAGTAAAATGAATGAGTGGGGAGCATACAGGTGCTAATGAAGGAAGAAGGAAAGAGCAGGCTGACATCAGATTTATCCTCTTCAATGAAGCAAATTTTTTTTAACATAATTAAAATGTTAATAGTGGAAAATGGAAGCAAATCAAATGACCAGTGATAGGAAAATTGTTAGATTTAGCCAAATCCATACCAGAAATATTATCTATGCCCTAAAAATAAGATTACAACCTGACCAGTGCTCCTCAAAACAGTCAGTCTTGAGGAACAAGGAATGTCTGAGAAACTGTTCAGCCTCAAGAAGAGCCTTAATGCCAAGCAATAATGGAAGATGTGAAACAAGATTTTCAGACATAATTGTTTATTTCAACACTATTCATAATAGTGAGAATATGAAGCAATCTGAGTATTTAGTAATAGTAAAATAGTCTTAAAATTTTTGATACATGCATACTATGTAAGCACTCTTCAGCTATCATTAATCAAGTTTTATGACATAAATGAGATAAGAACATATCAAATAAAGAAGCAGGTTGCAAAACAATATACAGTATAATTTCTGCTGATCAGTCTGCTCTCAGAATATCTGATATGCCTATTTAAAGGTTTCTTTTTTTCCCACTTAAGTCACCATGGTGACCTGGATACAAAAGGTAAGGACCATAGTGGCCATTTGACCTAACTAAGCTCTGTGCTAGCCAGTGGCCTAGGATATAGTTGGGCACAAATTTGGGCTCCTCAGAAAGAAAGGAAACTATCTGGAACAACTGGATTCACTCTATTAGACATACGGTGTTTTTAAATGAAGAGTTGAGCAATTTTTAGTAGATATGAAGGTAAAAAATAAAAAACACCTAGAAAACAGTCTTGATGTGGAAAACACCCAAGTCATATTAGTGATCATTCTAGATCATGAAGCCACAAAATTTTACTACTGAGACCTGTTGGATAGACCTGCTTTAGAGTCTGGATGACTTTGCCATCCACAATCTATATTCCTGTCTCCATAAGGACAAATTGCATTAGTATTCTTGAGTATACCTGCAAGATGTTGCTTTTTTCCATATATATCCTTATACTAAAGCCTGCGTTACCTAAGGATATTTTGTTCTTTGTAACCAAAGAACCCAACTGGTACAGTATTGTACTGCCCTGATTTTATAATTGTCTGTTTTTGGATAATAAATTTCTGTACACATATCCACACACATATTGAAGATGAACTAAAATGAAATATACCAAAATCTTAACAAATGTTTATTCAGATGTGTATTGAGTGGTACTGTGTGCCTCACAGCATCCACAGCAGGGGGATACAGCAGTGAGAACCGAACACCTGCGTCCCTAGTGCTTGCATTACCATAGGATTCTGACAGTAATTGTCGGAATGGTGGGGTTACAGGGGACTTTTACTTGTCTTGTACTCTTACATATTTCTGAATTTTCTGCAATACACATTCTTATTTATCATATATCAGTGTCTTCTCTAGCGTTCTGATTTCTGCTGCTCAAGGGAAATGCACTGAGAGGAAGCAAAAGCCAGAGAACTAATGTGGTCTTTTTTTTTTTTTTGGTTTTTGTTCGTATTTGATTTTTTCCTTGGATGGAATCAACAAAGAGAATAGCATCCTGTAAAGAAAAGATTTTACTCCTCTGATAAAAAAGGCAACAGGAATAGTTTAATGAGAACAACAGCCGGGCTTCTGAATGGTTCACTACATTTTGAGCCCTGTTACAGTCACTGCGATGCTGTATTATACATTTATAGAAACTTGGTGTTTTTCAAAGCTTGTCCTTCTGTTGTTTTCCTCACAACTTTGAGAGGCAGGTAGGGCAAATACCATTATTTTGAGTCTGTGTAGCCATCACAGGTTAAGAGAAGTTACGTCACTGTCCCCTAGTTGCACACTTTAAAAATGGCGTAGCCCAGACTAGAATCTTTGTTTCCTTCGTGTAATTCCCTTTTCACCACACTGCATGCACGCATCTTGTCCTACAACTGGCCTTTCTTACTGTTCATCTTGATTACACTATTGTGGGGAAAATTATAGTTCCATTGTTAGAAATTACAGTCTAATGAGTGTTTAGACTTCAGACAGGTTCTCAGAATCGTTGAGTTTTGGTGGAATAGAACAACTAGTTCATTAAAGGCCAGCCTTCCATGGGGTGCAGCAGAATATAACTTCATTCTTTCCTGTCTTTGTTCCTCTAAACCCTCTATGTGGGTTCCATTTTTTGCTTTCATTGCCTTTGAGCAGATCTAATAACTGTCCTACTCTCTTGGACATTAAAAAAAGCCCTGTAGTCTCATTAATCACAAGTGAAGTCTCCATTTCCATAATTAAAATGCTGAATCCAATGTAATTACAACTCCAAACTTTATGTTAAATATTCATCCCTCCCTAGGGTGATATTGCTTCAAGCTCGACAGCCTTCAGTGAAGAAATAGGATGTGCACCCTAACTTCTTCTGCCTTTTGCTCCTCCTCATGCTGCCTTCCTTCCCCCTTATGGAGTATTCTTGCTGGCACCCGGCTGCAGGTGTAAGTGGGGCAATATAGAATAAAATGGGGACATAAAAGATCTTACGGTGGTCTGGTATTGGTGTTCTCTGGGTTTAGTGGATGTTTAAAGCTGACTTTCCTGAATGGTATTTTATGGATACCTTAGAGATTCTCCATTGGAAATATCTGTTTATGTCTCTGTTGGTATAGACAACAGCCCCTCCTCCAGCCAGAGACTGATGTGGCCACTGAAGACAGTCCCCTCTGAATCTGCATCTCAGCTTATACCTCAGCATCTTTCTGTGGAGATAGCCTGTCCTTAGAAGGGAGCCCTCTTGGATAATGTCCTTTTCAAATGACGTGCAGACCAGTTCCCTCCTACATGGCTCTTCGCCTAGGCTTATCCAGTGCAAAGACACATTCTGTCTTGCTGCTTGTGGAAGCTTAGCTGACACCTGTGGAGACTTCTCTCTCTTTCCCACCAACTCTAGCCACAACTTTTGCCTCTAAAGTTCTGAGACATGGGACAAAAATCCGTCCCCTCTATTCCTCCAAACTGCAAGGGGATATACTTCAAACTCCCTGAGTGATCCTCTCAAAACCCCTCTCGCTTGACTAGAATTGAGAATGAAATAAATACCCATTTCCCTTTCTCCATAGGGGGATGAGGGAAAATACCATGACTCAGAATTGGACCCCTAAAAACATCCTCTCTAACAAAAATCGGGACTTCTCCTCAGTGCCTAGAGGTAAGTAAGCATCATAGAACTGTTTTGCACATCACTCTTGCAAGTCTGCATAAGTGATCATGCTGTAACTAATGGGCCCCTGTTGTTTTCTTTTTGATTTGGGGGCTGTTATAAAACTTCAACAGACAAAGATCTCTTTTTTCCTGATTTATGAGTTGAACTGAAAACTTAAAGATGTTGCACTGGAAGCTCAGATTTTAGAAACTGTCCCAGGGAAAGCAGTGAACTCAAAGACAAAACTCTCAACAAAACTGAAATATGTTAACCTGGTTCCCTATACATCAATTTGTCAAGTGACACTAATATTCATAAGTGTTTCAGTATAATGATGTGAGAATCTTCTAAAACATAAATGTACATCTCAAACCCTTCACACATCACCGACTGCCTCTCCACACATTTGCATCTTCATTAATTACTATCCATCTAATAACATAACTATAAGCAATCTCTAAACCAGTGGTTCTCAAACCTGGGTGTATTATGGGAGTTTTTAAAATATGACAATACCCAGTCCTCACCCTAGACAACAATTAAAGCAGAATCTCTGGGGATTGAAACTAGTCCTCAGCAATTTTAAAAGCTCCCCAGCTGACTCTAACATGCATTTAGGGGTGAGAACTGCAGCTATAAACTGTCGAATTGGAATGCCGCTTAGAGTCAATCTACATCCGATCTTTTTATATCCACACATAAGGAAAGATAAGCTTCTCCTTAAGTGATTCTGGTTCTGCTCTTGACCTCTCCAACCTGGATATGGGGTCATGGTTCAGTAAAATACATAAGGGCAGATGGACACAAAGAGAAGGAGCCCAGTTACCTGGCTCCTGGTGCTTCTTTTCACCTGGAGATCTGCTTTTGAGCCCTGCAGGGAGAGGGAGGACAGAAACTAGATTATTCTTTCTGAGTTTTTGCTAATGGAATATGAATGTCTTTCATGTCTGAGCCATAAAAAGCGCCTACGTGCTGGAGCCAGGTCATAACAACTCAAGAGAGACAACTGTGAAATTTTCAGGAATTTGCGGAACCAGTTGTTGTCACGTTGAAATTGACCATGATGGGAATATTTACACTATAGAAATCAAATGCTAAAAATCAGGGCTCCCTGCCTTACCCTGAGAGAACCACCTGTCATTTACCAGCAAAGAACTAGATACTAGTATTGAAAAGGTGCTTCTCAAACTTTGTTCTTACTTTTGAAGTTTGAGGCAAAGGATAAGAGGCTTTGAAGCTGAAGTTTCCTTTCCTCAACAAATCTAATACAAATTCCCTCTTTGATAAAATTTTATAGAACTAGAAAAGAGGGAAACATGAACCATTCTAATAAACTATGTACTTGCTCATGTAGATCTACTAAAGTGTATTTGTCATAGTAAAGATAGAAATGTACTGTAGGTGTTTCTCAACTTATTAAAGTTAATTGGTGCCCTTGCAACAGTTCAGCTCTACTAATTAGTATCCAACTTCTGTTTTTAAACCTATGCATGAGGAAGCAGTGTTTTTGTTTTTCTAAATGCTGTGTTTATTCCTTTAGTTGTTGATGTTGGGATATGTTTAGGTAATTTAAAAAAATTGTTTCAGTAAATTATGGATAAATACCATCTCTCTTTCCCTGTAGAATCAGGATTCATTTTAAGGGGAAAATATTTTATGCAGGATTATATTACTTCACAAGAACATATCACCATCCCGAACACAAGGTGACACATGATGAAGACTATGTTGGAAGCCCCTAAGATAGCTGGTTTTTTAAAATTTACCATCCCCATATTTTCTCTTCCATCAAATACACTAAAAACATTATCTTAAATAATAAAAAAAATTACTTATCTTAAATAAACAAATACTCAACAAGACCAAAGAGCTAGGTAGTGTCAGCTGTTTAATGTGTAACTAATGATAACTGTTACACATACCAGTGGCAGATGATAGATAGATAGATAGATAGATAGATAGATAGATAGATAGATATCCTGACCTTGACTTTATTAAACTTGAATGCTATATAACTCCTATGATTTCTCACATCCAGCAAACCTTCAGGCAGCTGCTATGTCCACATCTTTCTGCCCACATCTTCCACTCTGCCTGACAAACCTACGCCTTCTGTCTCTAATGTCCCATATGTTCAGTTTTCAAAGGACTAGCCAGTGATCCCCACTTTACTGGCCTCCTCTTCTTGACTAGTGCTCCATGGTTCAGAACTCAATTTTTACTGTACCTCCACATCTTTTATTCTACCTTCCAAGCCCAATCAAAATGTGTTGTTTCTGTCATCTCATCCCTTCAAGGACTGATACTTGGCACCTACCTATGTACTTCCTGGAATAGTCAATGTCTAATCCAAAATACCCATCCAAAGACTGAGAATTTCAAACAGAGTCATAGGAGAATGTTGGAGCAATTTGAGGCCAAATTTAACAGTACCCATAACATTGCATCCAATGTGAAGAAAGGCCTCTTCACCTTTCTCTAAGGAAAATTCTTGGTAAACACATAGCTGGAATGTGGGATATTTGGTAAGATGAACTCTTTCTAGCAAATGTTTTTCTAGTTCATTTAAACTGCATCTGTAGGAGTATATTCTGCTCTTGAGCTTAGCATTTGACTGGAGAGAGAAACTGAGATCATATTAAGTTACCCCACCCAGTACCCATTCAGCACATGCATTAAACTGTACTTTGAAACCTCTTTGAGGTTTGGGTTTTGTTTTGTTTTGCTTTTTAATTGTACTTTCAGCTGATGTAATATTGTACATCCAATCCCATTTGATTTAGGAAAACTCATTTGTAATATGAGAAAATTATTAAGATACAGTAAATGAATTAATAAAAACAATGTTGGTAACTGTTCTTTGTGATAACTTAAAAATATGCAGGGGGAGCAGACGTTAGCTGTGGTTGATGCTGATGAGTGATGTTTATTCTCTCTACTTTGTTTCTAAACAGTAACATAAAATGCACACATAAACATCTTTTTTGTTTAACATATGTTTATTGGAGAGAAATTCCTGATCATAGGCACTTCATAATCCATTTAGCTAACAGGACTTATAAAATGAGTCAAAATTATTCATACAGGGGACAAGCTGAGCTTTACAAATCAGGAGAACATTTGTCATTTGAAATTTTTCCTATCAGCTCATTAATACCTGCTATTCTAACAAAGAACCAGTTATTTTGTTCTCTATTTAGAGCAACTAATGTCCAATAACAATCCCACAGAGTCAAATAATAAACACCACATTCATGCTGAGGAACAAAGGGTCTCTCCTGAGTGTTAGAAGGAACGGAGTTCCTCTTATTCCTTCCGTAGCTCCGAGAAAGAATCATTAGATGCTGTAAGAAATTAAATAGGATTTCCATTCTCAGTGAGTTAGTAAGCGTCCCAAGCAATATTTCAAAATCCGAACCAAGAAAGAGTTAATTTCCCTCTCAAACTTTACACTCCCCTTTTCCCAATTACCTGGATGCAAGTTTTAGTTCCAAACAGCAATCGAACTTACCTTTCTTTTCTTTTTTTTGCCTGTGCAACTGCTACCTAGTTATCTTTCCAGAACTCATTGCATTGTCTCTCTCTCTTTTAAAAAAAAATTTAACTATGATGTTCCATCTGCTTTATCACTGAACTAGTATGTCCCCAAAATGAAAAGTGAGTCCCACTGGGATTTGCCTCAAAGAATCGTTTGCCTGATAAACAGTAAATCGCAGAATGGGTTTTAACTTCTTTCAATTAGCAACAGCAACAACAACAACAAAAAGGAAGAAGAGAGAGAGAAAGGAAAGGGAGACAAAGACTCACTCAGCTTGCATTGTAGTCATGTCTAAATCCCCTTATTCTTTATCCATTGAGTGAAAGTGGCTGTTGAAGGAACCATGAAACTTCACATTGCAAGGCAGAGTAGCCTGAAATTTTTCTAGGGTGGGGGTTTGATAGAGAAGAACATAGGGGAGCTGTCACATTTCTGTTTCTTATTATGAAGGACCTCAGAGTACTTAAAAGCTCCCCCTTTAAAGTACTTCCCCATACAATATTTATAACTAGGACATTTTGCCTGCCAGTTCACTTGACAGAAAGGGAAGTGCTCCCTCCCCCTTTTGTGGGAAAGCAGTAGAACAGTTTGGGATGCTTCAGTTATGTAGGAGACTAGATCATTTATTCAACCAGTCTATATGCAGTGCCTACTGTATGCCGGAGCCCGTGCTAAGCACTGGGTAAATTAAGGTGTATGTAGTCCTTGACAAGTAAGTTTACTGCCTGAGGGAAGTAACAAATGCATAATTAGAACTGTGACTTGGACTATGAAGAAGTAGTAGATGATATATAAGAGCCTATAAAAGGATTCATTTTAATGATGGGTGCCAAAATGAGACTGAGATATGTGATCTGAGATCTGAAGGGTGAGTAAGGGATTACTACAGTTGAATGGGAGTAAAGAGCTTTAATTAAAGCCAGAGGAAAACCTCTGTACCCTGTGCAAAAACGCTGTGGTAAGAGGGAGCATCCTAAAGCATTCAGGGCTAGAAGACAGCCATTCTGGCTGAGGCAGGAAGAGTGAACATGATAAGGGTCCATATTTTGCCATGTAGACAAATGTTAAGGAGTTTTTGTAATTTTTATTTTGAAATAATTTTGGTTTATAGAAGAGTTTTAAAGATAATACAGAGTTCCCATATTCCTTTTGCTCAGGCTTCCCTATTATTGACATCTTATATTGCCATGGTATCTTTATCAAAACTAACAAGTTAACATTGGTACAATATGATTAAA
This sequence comes from Neomonachus schauinslandi, assembly GCF_002201575.2. NCBI lineage: Eukaryota > Metazoa > Chordata > Mammalia > Carnivora > Phocidae > Neomonachus > Neomonachus schauinslandi. The sequence continues at coordinate 89,308,662 of NC_058414.1, forward strand.
CTACAGATGTATTCAGATTTGACCAGTTTTTCCACTCATGCCCTCTGTCCATTTCAGGACCTAAATCAGGATGCTATGTTGCTTTTAATCATCGTGTATTCTTAGTATCTTCCAATCTGTGACCATTTCTTAGTTTTTCTTCTTCTTTCATGATACCCTTAAAAGAGTACTGGTCAGTTATCTTGTAGAGTTCCTTTCATTTAGTTTGTCTCATGTTTTCTATAATTGGAATGAGCTTATAGATTTGGGGGAAGCATACTACAGAGATGTAGTGTCCTTATGATATTTTATCAGGAAGTACATGCTTTCAACAGGACTTAATACTGATGATATCAACTTTGATCATTTTGTTAATGTGTATCTGTGAGATTTCTCTACTATGAAGTTACTATTTTTTCCTTTCCATACTCTATTCATTGAAAGTGAGTCACTATGCCCAGACAAAGGGAGGAGAACGAACTTCCATCTCCTGGGGACATGCATATCGAATAATTTGTGGATATCTATTAGAACCACCACAACAATGAATATGTATTTGTGGAGTATACTTTGAAGCTGTGCAAATATCCTGTGTTTCTGGAAGTTTCACCCACAAACTTTAGTATGCATTAGTGGAGCATGCCTGCAGCAATTACTACTGAGGTGAATTCCTTATTTACTTACTGAAAGTAATTGTAACAGCAAGACCCAACAGTTCAACATTTGCCTAGATTAACTGAACCCTCCACTAGCAGCAGAAGAAGCATGTGCATCTCAGGCATAAATACAAATTATCTCAGTTCTCCTATTCTACAAACTATGCCCAGGAACCAAAAATAAGGTTGTGAAACATCAAAACAATGCAGATAGAAAACTATCCATGATTAAGAGACGAATTAGTCAACACAGTCAGACTCAGAAATGATCAAGATTTTGGAATTTGAGGCAGGCATTTTTTTTTTTTAAAGATTTTATTTATTTATTTGACAGAGAGAGACACAGTGAGAGAGGGAACACAAGCAGGGGGAGTGGGAGAGGGAGAAGCAGGCTCCCCGCAGAGCAGGGAGCCTGATGCGGGACTCGATCCCAGGACCCTGGGATCATGACCTGAGCTGAAGGCAGTCGCTTAACCAACTGAGCCACCCAGGTGCCCGAGGCAGGCATTTAAAATTAACTATGATTAATGTGTTCAAGTCTCTAGTGGAGGAAATTGACAAAATACTGTAATATGAACCATTTCAACAGAGATGGAAACCATAGGCAAAAAATCAAAAGGAAATGCTAAAAATAAAACCACAGTAACAGAGATGAAAAGTCACTTTGATAGACTCAACACTACACTCAAAACAATTAAAAGAAGAATCAGTGATTTTGAAGATTTTTCAACAGAAATTACCCAAATTGAAACACAAATAGGAAAAACAAAAACAGAACATCTCAATCTGTGAGATAATATCAAGTGGTTTAACATACATACAATTCTTCCCCTCTGCCCGAAAGGGACAGAAAGAATATTTGAAGAGATAATCATTGAGAATTTTCTAAAAATAGCAAAATACATCAAACTATAGATACAGGGAATTTTGAGAATTCCAAGCACAATAAATTCCAAGGAAATAAAACACATATATATACACCTAGTAGATACATCATATTTTAATAGCTCAAAACCAGAAATAAGGAGATCTTGTATCTTGAAGATATACACAGAAAATAATGGGACAATTGCAGCGGACTTACTATCAGAAATTTTGCAAGCCCCCCCCAAAAGGATTACCATGTTTAATGTGCTAAAAGTAAAATGATATCAGCCTAAAATTTTATTCATAGTGAAAACACCTTCAATAAGTAAAATAGAACAGAATATTTTTAGGCAAACAAAAATAGAGAATTCATTGCCAGGAGAACTGCCCTACAAGAAATGTGTTTAAAAGTGGTCTTCAGGAAGACCAAATGTGATATAAGAATAAAACTTAGATCTACACAAAGAAATAAAAATTACTAGAAATGGTTAATGTAAGTGTAAATATCAAAGATTTTTAAAGAAATTTTAATTGCTCTGAAAGATAACTTACTGCCTCCATATAAATAATAGCAGTGTATTTGGGTTGATAACTATGAAGAAATAGCACAGATGACAGCAATAGCATAAAAATAGGAGGGAGCAATCTACTGTAATTTGTAAGATTCTTACACTACATCCCAAGCCATGTAATATTATTGGAAGGTAGGTTGTAATTAAAGATGCATATTATAAACCTCAAGGCAACCATTAAATTTTTAAAGAGGTATAAATTATAATCCAATAATGGAGATTAAATGGATTCTTATGAATATAAAAGTAGTTCAAAAGCTCCCAGGTAGAAAAAAAAAAGAAATAAAGGAACAAGAAATAAACGGAACACATAGTGTTCTATGTCAAGTGAAAAAATAGTGATATGTAACATAATATGAACATTTAAATATTTGGGAGAAGGTATTTTACATATTTTATATACATAAAAATACTATTTCTGTTTTACATATTTTGCATATTTATTTCAATTTTTTAAAGATTTTATTTATGTATTTAACAGAGAGAGCACAAGCAGGGGGAGTGGCAGGCAGAGGGAGAGGGAGAACCAGGCTCCCCTTTGAGCAGGGAGCCTGACTCAAGGGTGATCCCAGGACTCTGGGATAATGACCTGAGCCAAAGGCAGACACTTAATTGACTGAGCCACCCAGGTACCCCTGTTTATTTCAATTTTTATGTAATTGTTTTATCACGTGTTTATGCTGTGTTATTTATTGAAGAGATTTTTGAAATCATAACCAAGTGGAATTTTATCTCTTTTATTCTCTCTCTCTCTCTCTTTCTCTCTCTCCCTCTCCCTCTTTATCCAGACTCCACACTCCTGTCTCTCACATCAACCATCAGTGGGGAGTGTGGTCATGTATACCATGAGGTCATTACAAAACCATCACACTTTATTTGTTGATATTGGATTTCATGTCAGTAAATAGAGTGAGACAGTGTTTGGAATAAATAAATATAATAAGGTAAATGTAAAACTAAAGCAAATTTCTTTCTAAAAAATTACTTGTTTTAATATTTATAAGTGTAATTAAGAAAGAAGAATACCCCACCATGCCACCAAAAGAGGATAATCAGTCACTATTTTGGTATGGTTTTTCACACATTTTCCCATGCAATTATAAGCACATGTATGGAACACTGTAAAAACAAAATCAAATATACATATTGTGGATTTTCCCCTTTTTTCTGTCATATTCATTTTGATTGCTATTTTTTACTGTTTTCCTTATTTTCCTCAATTATTATTTTTAATTTAATTTTATGATTATTACTAAAAATACTTTTGTGGTAGTGTGAAGATATGTTAAAAATGATCCACTCTAGATGTCATTATGTAACATATTCTCATTTATCTGGCTATTTTTGCTAAGAATGGTATTTGGGAAATTTAGTAGCCCTGCTGTTGTAGGTAACAGAGTTTATTCTTCTTATTGCTGAGTAGGAGTCCATTGTTGAATATGCCACAATTTTTTACATTTAGTAGTTTGATAAGCATTTTTGAAAGATGAAGAGGGAAGTGGAAGAAGAGTACTGTTCTTTGGACATTTGTTTGCCAAGCACTGTGCTTAGCAATTTATATGCATTATACCAATTCATCCCCACCAGGAACTCACAAAGTAGGCACTGTTATTATCCCATATTTCCAAGTGAAATAACGGAGGCACAGGATATATAAAAGACTTGTCCAACATCATATTGCTACTAAGCAACTGATCCTGTATTTGAACAGTTACTATACTCATTCAGTACCCCAAGTCTTGACAACCATGAAATATTCCTTCTTCATCCACATCCAGAAGTGTGTAAAACTGTTCTCTTTAACATTAACCAGCACTGTGGTAACAAATGATTTTTTAAAAAATTTCTAACTGCTGTATTTGTAAAATCAAACCTTATATTGATAGCAGAAATCATAATTTCAATCTGCAGAGTAAAGCCACATTTTCCAAGCATATCCAAAAACACTTTGAAGGTATTTGATATCATTTTCATACTATTGTATTTTCCCTTTCTTCTCTTTTCCTTTTCTCCTTTAACTTCTTGTATCAGGTGCTCCCTATATTGTACAACGTGGAATTGCTGTAAAATTCCACAGGCAGAAGAATCCACAGTCGGTTCAATATTGATATCTAAACTAGGATTGCCAGAGTTAGTAAATAAAAGTACAAGAATACCTGGTTAAATTAGAGTTTCAGGTAGACAGTGGAGATTTTTTAAATGGACTTACACCCCTGTGAAATTTTGGAGATAATTTATACAAAAAATTTATTTGTTGTTAATCTTAAATTCAGATTTAACTGGTGTCCTGTATCTTATTTGGCAAGTCTAATCTAAACTAAAGCAATACAGTTTTTGAAATTTTCTTCCATGATGAGAGATAATCCTGTGTGTCCCAGGCAAGTAGAAACATAAGACATTATCACAAATGTTGCTTACTGGGTTTATTTGTATAAAAAGAATATCTAAAGTCTACAATTAAAAATGCAGTTTCTTCCCTCCTCCAGAAACCCTCCGTACTAACCCCCCCCCAAGTAATTTAAGGAGGAAAAAAAACACAAAAACACAAAACAAGGCACCAGTAGCATGAATAAGGTACCTTAAAATAAACAGGGTCCACTTTTCGTCCAAGGGTGCCCTCATTGAAGTAAGAACTCATAAATATGGGCCAACATTCCTGATATGAATAGAATTAGTTGGGGAGATACCCTCTTCTCTCATTTCTGTTCCACTCCCCTTTCCCACTCTACTGCAATCTTGAAACAGATCTGGAGATAGCAGTTTTGCAAATCTGATGAAATTGCTTGCAAGCAGCTATCATGAACCACCCAGAGTAGGGAATGCCTTTTCCTTCGACAAGTATAAAACTTGTAAAGACAGTAAAGGAAGACAATTTGAGACTCTTTTACCTTCCTCTTTGGCTTAGAGTTAGGTTAAGGACCTGGTGAGTCCCCAGCTCCCTTCTGTCGCTAGCCCTGATTGGCCAGAATGATGGTGAGGCTCTCCTGGATGGCATGGGTATTCGAAGTTAGCATGCTGTTCGATGGAGTCTATTTAAAACTTTATTAGGAGCTTGGATTTTTCCTCCCCTATAATTTAGAAGGCAGAACAGAGAGGCAGTTTGCTCTTAAAACAATGCAATTGTGAGCTCCTGAGCTGTTGTCAGACTGACTTCCCTTCCATGGAGAGTAACTCCCTTGATGTGTGCCAGTGATCTGTGTACCCCCAGATTAAATGAGAGAGGGTTCACATAGCTTGTGCTTAATTCCGGACCTTGAAAAATGGGGAAGTGACTACAGTGAAAGAAATAGGAGAAAGGATCAAAGCAGCAGGCAGGAGACTTGGGTCTAGTTACGTTTTTCTCAGTCTTGCTTCCCATTAGTTGTATGACCAGGTGAATTGCTTATCATCTTTGAGCTGCAGTATCCTCTTACCTAAAATACTGAGCCTTGACTAGATTATTATAATGATCCTTTTGAAACTACAGGTTTGTGCCATTTTACATTGGTTGTTTTTTTCCCTTGAGATTCTTGTGTTTTGTTCAGTTCTTCCAGCCACGCCACTGCTTGGGCAATAGTCATATATCACAGGGCTCGCTGGCTGTCTCACAACTCTTTTAGAAACCTTTATATAACAAACCAGGGTAAGGAATATCAAGGGCCACCGCCTAAAGGCCCTCTGGGAAAAAAGGTAACAATGTGTAATTCTTAAAAAACAAAAACAACCAAAGCACTGAAGTGTAAGTAAGAAAGGGGAAATATATCAGAGGGGAATATTCAAATAATTGGACAAAAAGATGAGTAGGAGGAAACGAGAGCGGCAGCATTGTAGTGTAGGGTTCGAATGAGATGCTGTTTTTTCCAAGAGGTGGTAAAGATAGTACACAGGAAGAAAGTGAAAGAGATTGTCACCCGAGGGAAGGAACAAGTTCAGGCTGCAGAAGTAAAACTGAGTTCATTCTTCTGATGAGCAGAAGAGCTATAAACTTCCTCTAGGGCGCCTGGGTGGCTCGGTTGGTTAAGCGACTGCCTTCGGCTCAGGTCATGATCCTGGAGTCCCTGGATCGAGTCCCGCATCGGGCTCCCTGCTCGGTGGGGAGTCTGCTTCTCCCTCTGGCCCTCCCCCCTCTCATGTGCTCTCTCTCATTCTCTCTCTCTCAAATAAATAAATAAAATCTTTAAAAAAAAAAATAAAAAAAAAAATAAACTTCCTCTAAATATTCCTGAGAAATAAATAAAGCATGTAGAATCACGTATACAACTACCAATTTCTATCCTTGGGTTGTTGGGCTATATGACAGAAAGGGAACAGCAAGGCAGGGTAATGAGTGGGGTGGGGTAATTGGGTAGCAGTCCGTATTATGGAATGGAAGAAATTAGTCATGTGGGAGTGGGGATGCAAAGGAAGTGATGGGGAAGAAGAGCAGTGATGTGTGTCTGTACTCCCTGGGAACTCTGAGAAACAGCAATCTACTCAGAAACTCTTACCAGTGTTGGAGAGAGCCCTGGATGTTGAAACACTTAAGGGAAGATGGAAATTTCTCCAAGTTCATCAGTGACAGAACAGAAAGAATATTCATTTTGACAGACACTTGAGTTAGACTTCATGGATTTTTTTTCCCTTTGGGCAGCTTATGGGTAGCTCTCCCTCAAGCTGTATAAAGAAATAGGTTTACCCTGAGCTGCAGAGGCAGCTAGTACCATGAGGTTCAGTCTCTTCTTGAGATAGATGCGAGCTTCACAGGAAAAATAGATTATGGGTTTTTTTTCTTCCCTTTCCTTTCACCCATGATGCCTATTAATTTTATAAGTTTTTCATTCACCTGGATGTAAAGAATGGGACATATTCTCATCTGTTCAACAGAAAGGGAATGGACTGGGCATATGCCTTTGACTCTTACCAGTTGATGTCAAGTGTAGTTCCTGTTTTCTTAATAGAAATTAAAACATGAAGACACAGAGTAGAAAGGAGCCTTAAAATATGCATGACTAGAGAGTGGAGAGGGATAGACAGTGGAATAAATAATGAAGAAGAATATCATGTTTTAAGTAGCAGTGTCTCATAGGTCAGTAGAGGAGATAAATATCCCTAACTCCATGAACGTTTTCAAGTTGGCCTCTTTCAATAAGTCATTGGGTGTATAAACTTAACATTCATTCAGTGGGTTCTGCACTCCTGGCTCTGCAGAAAAGGACTTTGTCACAGCCATAGCCAGCCCTCTAATCCCATAATGCAAATATCTCTTATTTCTGTGTCATTTAGCTTTCAGAGTTGACAGCTAGACAGTCTGTCATAGAAACCCAAGCTCTAAGTATTTACTGAACACCTACCCTCTGCAAAGTCTGTATTAAAAACTGAGAAGACAAAGGTGGAAAGAAAATCTCTGTTTTAAGTTTTCATTCTATCTTTAAGGAAAAGCATTTAACAAAGCTAATTCACAGCAAAATATGTCAAAGAAGGCTCAGAAAAATATTGGAATAAATGTTGAAAATGGGAAAAAGAAAAATGTCCATAAAAAGAAACATGGCTTAAAAACTGCTGAAGAAATAGATAAGTGTGATGTATGTAAACATATACATACTATAATAACACATTCACATTTTTATCAGTCAGGTTGGTAAAAACTGAAAACATCCAGATTGGGAAGGAAAAATAAATCCTCATATGTACTGCGGATGAGTTTTGGAGGGAAACTTGTGAAACTTTATTTACATTTTAAGTTTATGGACAGTTGACACAACATTTCCTTTTTGATCAGTCTCCTATAAATGTTATGTAAGTATTCTATAGAAGAGCAGAAATCTTCATCATCAAATTGCCTGTCCTAGTGAAACATTGGAACAATCCAAAAGATATATATATTATATAATCACATACATAATATGATCAATTATGATAATATGTATGTGCTTGCATGTGCATTTGCACACTTTGGGGGGAAAACAAAAGGGAGATAGTGCAAAAGAAGGATTGAATGTGAGCTCTGTGGAGCACCAGCTGGTTCTTTTTCTAGATGTACTAATTACATATGTTATAGGAGATGTGTAGAAAAACCTGGACAGTATTAACTTATTAGTAGTTGTTACTTTGGGAAGGGGAACTTGAAGGCAAGTTACTGGTCTTTCCATTTTTTTTTTTTTTTACACATCTCTGCACAGTTTGAATTTTTACAGCAGTAGGTAGTACTTCTGTAATTTAAGAATCAATAAAAATTGAGAATTACCACAAAGCATCACATGGTTAATATTGAGGTGAATTGTAGAGACAGTAAAAATGATATAGAGATTCAGAAAAGATAGAATTTCCATCTGGTTTAATCTTGAGGACTGGTGGCAGGGATCACAGTCAAGTTAGGTCTCAGAGGGTCCTGCATTCGAATCCATGCAGTCAGCATGACATCGTCTTAGTTGCCAGCTCACTGCAAGTGGCGGAGCACAGTGGGAATAGCATCGACAGCATATTTCTGAGCTGTGGGTCCAGAACATAGGGCTCTCACTTACTGAAGGAATTGGGTCTGCCTAATGTTTCTGTATCTTAGTTTAAAATAAAGGGCTTTAGACAGCTCTCTCTCGAGACCCTTGGAGTTCAAGAAGTAGGTGATACTGGAGGAGGAATGAGCATTTTGGGGGGAGGAGACACAAGAGGAGGAAAACTACAACCCTGGTTCTGAAATGAAGGAGTAAACATTTTCCCCCACAGAAAAAGGTTGCTAAGAGAAGGATAATGGCAAATGTTGCTGAAAAGGTGAGCGTGAATCAGATCTTAGTTGGTTTTGAATGTCGGGCTAGAGAAGATGAGCTTTATCTCATATAATCACTGGTGATTTCAGAGTGGGAGACTTATGGAACTGTAATCTGGCAGTAATATGAAGGAGTAAGGGATTAGAGGTAGTGGAAAGGGTTATTTGGAGGTCCTGTCAATAGAAAAGGTGATGTAAAAGTAACTTGCATTGTTGGGGCACTTGGGTGGCTCAGTTAAGTGTCCGATTCTTGATTTTGGCTCAGGTTATGATCTCAGGGTCCTGGGATTGAACCCCACGTTGGGCTCCACGCTGAACTCAGAGTCCACTTGGGATTCCTTCCTTCTTCCTCTTCCTCCTCCTACACCTCTCTTCCCTCTCTAAAATAAATAAATAAAATCTTAAAAAAAATAACTTGTATTGCATACTGGCCATGGGTATAGAAAAATGGAAAAATCTTGGACCTGGTGTTAGAATAGATAATAGAGGCCTTGGGGTTGGAAGATGTAATTTTATTGCTGATATTTCAGTTGGGGAATAAAAATATTGAACAGAAATGTGTATGTCACTAAGAGGATCCTTTGTGGGGAAAAGAAAAAGGATTAAAATTTAAGCCCTGGGTAATATTTATTAGTGCCTTGGTCACTGATTTATAAACTATAGGGGGTACATTAACAAATCCATATTCTTGCCTGTAAATGGAAATGGGATGATCTTCTCAACAGTAGCCAATATAAACAGTGCATTAAGAACTGAAAACCACAGAGGGCATGTGCAACACACAGGAAAGATCACAAGGAGCTCCTCAATTCCATATTTAAATTTTGCAATTTTTGTTCTAACAAGTGAAATGCTGGGAGGTTTAAATTTTGCCATTTTTATGACATAGATTTCTTTTGTAAAGAAAAAAATATTTTTTATTCTTGTACCTCCTTTTTTATTTACATAGCCCTTGTAAACACTTTTGACTCCGTTGAATATGCTCAACACTTTGAGCTAAGGATGCTACGTATTACAGCACTATTTTGCATGAGGGGACTTCTTAACTCAGAGAGCCGATTTACCCAACGGCCAGTGGCTGATCAGTGGTGGAGCTGGAGTGAGCGCTCAGCTCTTTCAGTTTAGTTACTCTGATGACAATATGTCCCAAGGTGCAGTGACTACCAGAGTAGTCTCTCATACATCCTTACATCAGAATAAACACACCTGGTTTCCAGAAAAAAAGTGATTCATTTATGATCACATTATAAGGTTTATAATATAGCTATATATCAAGGAATAAAGCTGCTGCATGTATTCATCACCACAGATGGAGATTGTCTCTCGGAAGATGCATTCCTCCCTCCAGTGTGTCCAGCAGGAACTGGCTGTCGGTGGTCACGACAGCACTTGCAGGCTGTAACAGTGGGTGTGGCCTCAGCTATTCTTCCATACCTTCTTTATCTTCCATATTTCTGGAGCTCACAATCATTTTCCCTTTGCAGCTAAGAAAGATTATATTGCTTTTTTTTTTTCCTTTTGGATCTGTACCTGCAACAGTTTCTTAATATTTCAACCACAGTTATTTTTCCTACTATAACCATGCCCAAAATTAAACATGAAGAATTGCCATATTAGGAAAATATCCTTTTAGCGCATCCTGAGGATGGATGTAACCTGTGAGATTCCTCGGGAGTGATTTCTAGATGTCTCGTGGACACTTAACGAAGAAGTGTCAAAACTTCAGTTGTTTTGAAAATTACGTTGAATCTTGTGTTTGTATAGTAAGTGGTGAGGTGGAGGTAGAACATTCTTCAGTGAAGTCTATCATTTGTATGAATTTGGATCGGCCGAGAAGCAGATGCCAATATCAGTTTAGATGTGCATGCAGGAGATTTATTTCCTGGAGGTGAGCAGGAGAAGGCAAGAAGATTCTTTAGACAGCAATGCAAAGCTAACATTTTGGAAGGTGAGAGGCAAGGAAAGAGGACTCAGTAAAAAGAATATTGGACTGTAGCATATTTTCAAGAAAGTTTCAGCCAGCTCAATGCAGAGTCCTCAAGGCAAAACCAGTAGTTAGAGTACTCCCACATCTCACCAGCTTAATCTGCTTTGGCACCTCTTTAGGTTTAGTCTATGGAGAGCATGGCCTCTGTGGATCCAGAGGGACAGAAGCAAGGGTCACCAGTCAACCGTGCTGACCACAGCAGGAGATCTGAGCAGCGCATTTTCATGGCTGCTACATACTGGTATTAACATATTCCTCTGAAAAATGTTTCTCTAGAACAGCTTTGGTGGCTTAATATTGTTAGATGTTCTCAGTCTGATTTGCCATAAGATTCAAGTGACCCAGCATGAAGTTAAAACTACTGAACATAAAATGCTTTTTAAAAACAACGTAGCTAGGATTATTATACATGTATTGATTGAAATTATTTTTTGAATTGTATGTTACACAGGGGTGCATAAAGACAGATTTCTATATATTCTTAGTATAGGGGCACCTGGGTGGGTCAGTCGATTAAGTGTCTGCCATCAGCTCAGGTCATGATCTCAGGGTCCTGGGATCAAGTCCCTCGTCGGGCTCCCTGCTTGGCGGGGAGTCTGCTTCTCCCTCTCCCTCTGCCTGTTTCCCCCCTCCTCCCTGCTTGTGCTCTCTGCTTTCTTGTGCTCTCTCTCAAATAAATAAAATCTTTAAAAATTATATATATCCTTAGTATATTAAATATTTTGTGCATCTCTTCTATTCAAATTTAGGCTTTTGTAAGAAAGTTACATTGACAAACTATACTGACATGTCTATAGTAACAGGACTAATTGGTGACTCTTAGAGGAAAGATTTCTGAAGATCAGTGGCATAATGATTAGTATTTCCTGCAGTGTGTATTAAGAACTTCATAAATGAATCTTAAAAGCAATAGAATCTTTTAATTTAAGTTTCTACTTGTTTCAGCTCTACAGAGGAATTTGTGAGTTTTGATCAAAGAGGGATGCCTGTGCACTGAAGGACCTTAAGTTTTAAATAAAGCTTGGACAAGAAGTCAGGGCGTGTGTGTGCACATGCATGTGCGTGTATATTCATATTTATATGAAATTAACACAGTCATTATTAACTGGATTTATTCTTAACAAAAGAATGAAAAGGAACATGGTACAAAAGTACAGAAGACCTGGTTTTGGGTGTGAGTTCTGCCATGTCCAAATAATGAGTGGCCTTAGGTGTAAGTCATTTTAAACTTGCTAATCTTCAGTTTCATCACTTACAAAATGGAGATAATTGCTCAAATGCCTTCTTCTGGATGTTTCCGTGAAAACACTGAAGACTGGACTTGTGTAGTGCAAGATAAATTGTCCATAGGGGTTGTTCATGGTGTGGCAGCATGCTTTCTTCAAAGGAGTTGAAAACATTTCCTGAAAACTTCTCTGTATTGTCTCCTAGTAAAGACATATAAAATCCGTCTGTGTCCATAAATTCTCCTCTGGAAAGAGAGATGATTGTCTTCTCATTATTTGGTCAACAAATATTAATCAAGCCCCTCTCAGGCACTGTTCTAGTAACTGGGGGATGCAACAGCGAGTAAGAATGAACCCGACAGACAAAGTCCCCATTTTCATGGAGCTTACACTCCATATAAGTCTTAGCTTGTGTTCCTAGGAAAACAGACTCTGAAATGGAGGTTTGTGTACAGGAGGTTTATGAGGGATCAAGACATGTCCGAGTGATCGAAGCAGGTTTGGGCAGAGGGAAAGGCAAAACTGAGAATTGCAACAAGAAAACTGCAGAGACAGCCTGGAGTTTGGGCTGGCCTTCTCACTGACCATGTATTTGATGTGGTTGCCCCTTGGGAGAAACAAAACCTTGAGTGAGCATGCTTTCTTTAGTCAAGGGCAGTGTCCAGTGGAGCAGGTTTATTGCCCATGATCTGTGAGCAGGCACCACTCTCCACAGCTTGGAGAACGAATGTCTAATTCCTGAAGGGATATCTGAGTGATGCCTCACAGCATCCAGTACGGCAAATAAATGTATGCTCTGTCAGGTGGTGACTCTGGTGACCATGGAGAAAAATCAGCAAGGCATTAGAGCTTCAGTGGGGGGAGGGGGCTTCTATCCAGAAAAGGCACTATTGTACATTGAGAAGAGATTTGAAAGAAGTGAAAGCACAAAGCGTGCAGATTTCTGTGGTCAGAACATTCCAAGTAGAGGGGAAAGTACCTGCAAAGGCTCTGAGGCAGGACATGGTGGTTGATGTGTTTGAAGAACAGTAAGGAAACCACTGAGCCTTAAGCGGCATGAATAGAGGGCACACTGGTAAGAGGGGAGATCAGAGAACTGGTATAGGGAGAGAGGGGGAGTCATGCAGAGTCATACTCAACAAATGTTGCATTTCTACTATAGCCAGGCCTGATGAGCAAGATACCAATAAGCAAAAATGACTAGACTTCTGCTGTCATGGAGTTTATATCAGATGGAGGTTTGAGGAACATGGAACAGCACATGGTAAACAAAAGTATAAGTGATTCTATTCAATAGTGGTCAGCACTAGCAAGAAAATGTCTAAAAGGGTAAGTGATAGAAAATGAAGGAGGTAGAGAGGAATCTTCAGATTGTGTGATCAGGAAAGTATCTTCAAAAAGGTGATATTAGAATTGAGACCTGAATCACCTAAAAATGACGCCAGAACCTAAATGTAAATTAGTGAACAATGTAGAAACTTACACAGTTCACATATATTCACATTCTTTCTCTCATTTCAGTTAATGGCATGTGGCCTTTGGGAAAATTCTATCAGGTATAATTAATTTTAAATGTGCGAAACTCACTAGCCAGGTACAAGATGCTACTGGACTGACTCTTGAAGACAGTTGGGCAGTCAGATCTTTGGGTTCATTGTTTTAGAGATGGGACCAGAGTCCTGATCCATCCTTGTTCATTAAAGTCATTCCTGGAATGCAAGGCTGATGAATGTCCAGAGAAGAAAATAGATAAAATTGGTCTAATCGAGCCACCATTTGTCAATTTTTCATTACCTTATTTAATTAGAACTTGGTGAATGAGACTTAGGCAATCTCCTCTGCAAGTCAATTAACTTCATACAGTTCTATAGTGACTTTGCAGATTTATTATCGCAACTAACATTTTAATTCAATTCACCTCAAAAAAAATGCTTATTAATAACGGATCATGTACAAAGCACAATGCTAGATGCAACAAGTGTACTTAGATGATCAATATATGGTCCATGTCCCCAAGAAGGTTACCAGAGAATTAGAGAAGGTGATATTTATGGAAGAATAGAGCACCAGGCTGACCGTGATAAATATGGGAGTACAGTGGCTAGTCGTTACTTTTTAAACACTGCTTTTGATCATGAGGCAGATAAGGCAAGTGAATTTAGTGCAACCGATCAGCAGTACTAAAATAAACTTTAAAAGAGCATACCTTTAGCCAACATTAACAGCAGGTAGCAAATATAATTTATTAACTTACTCATTTTGCACAGATATCAAATGCTACGGATTATATCGTGTCATCCCCTCCCCAGTTAATATGTTGAAACTGTAGCCCCAGTACCTCAGAATATGACCTTTTTTGGATAGGGTCTTTACAAATTAAAATGAGGTCATTAGCATGAGCCCTAATCTGGTATCTTAGTAAAAAGAGTAAATTTGGAGATAGACTGCCAAATTTAGAGAATGTCATGTGAACACAAAGAAGGCTTTTTATAAGCCAAGGAGAGAAGCCTGGGACAGATTCTTCTCTTGTAGCTCTCAGAAGGAACTAGCTCTGATAACACCTTGATTTCAGATATCTGGCCTACAGAACCACCAGATAATATTTTTCTGCTAAGCCACCCAGTTTATGGTACTTTGTTATGGCAGTCCTAGCAAACTAATACACGAAGTTTAAATATGCTTCCTGTTATTGTCTAAAGGCAGGAAAGACTATTAACTAATGCATTGATTAACCCCTGCTTATGTTTTATCTAGCTCATATGGAAATGAGAGTTTGGGAAGACGTTTATTTTCAAGATGACTAAAGTTTATTCCTTCAAGTCCTGTTATTGTTTTTTTTTTTTTTTCTTTAAAGAAATTAATCTACATCATGTGTCAGCTTTTCTGCCCTTTGAGAGAGTAGAGTTAGCATAATTCAACCTCAGGATTATCAGGATGACTCAAAAATATTTAGCCAACTTGTAACACAGCAAACTTTGCCAGGGCCCTTGTGGTGAGAAAGGTTTTATGTTCTGTCTGTGGCCCCAGAGATCGCTGCCTCTTGAAGTCTCAGGAGGATTTTTTATTGATTTTTCTTTTTTTCACTCTTTCCAGGTTTTTAATCATCCATTCTCCTTAGTGTCTGTGTTCCTGTTACTTAATTTTTATAATTGGATGCAGTTAAGCTTCTATTGGTTTGGAAATCAGATAACAGAGTCTGTGAGAGAAGAAAGTTGCATCTGTGTAAGTGTGTGAGGAATTCCCCCCACAAAACATATCTTAGGGTCTTTTTAAAAAAATATCTATTTGTAAAGCAAAGGAAGTGTCTGTTTGTTTGCTTGGAACATATAGACATGTTCCAAATACTTCATTTGGTGGAAGTCTGTGTTTTGACTAAATAGGTTATTGCTTTATTTTCATCCTAGAACATAAGGCTATCTGGTCTCCTGTTCCCACAGGTATGTTAATCACCTGCACCTCCCTGAGGACACTCTACTGCAATGGTCATATTCTTAGAATGGATCTCTCATTTATAAACACTCAGCTTTGGGACAACTTGGGGGAAAAGAGTGGTAGCTGATTTCAGAGAAAGGAACTGTCCTTCATTCTCTAGTTCTGATAAACTGCATGATTAATCTGTGAAGTAAATGCTTTTGTGGAGAACCTCTGTATTGAGACACAAACTTTAAAATTTTGTCACTGGAGGACAGACCTCAGATTTCCTGATGTTGGTCCTGATCCAGCTCTAGTTCTAACTCTGTGTCTTCTGCTCCTTCTCTGCTTGCTCTGCTAATCTTAATGGTTTCCCACCCTGGCTGCTCCTCATTCCACAGTCTCTCCCTAGGCAGTCTCAGCCTTACCCATGGCTTCAGTCACCACCTAGGAGCAAGTGACTCATAAAGTTATATATCTAGCTTAGACTTTATTTGAGCCTCAGATCTATAGTTTCAACTATCTATTTGCCATTCCCTCTTGTTTGTCTGAAAGGTCCTTCAAATTCACTATGCCCACCATGAAACCTCCTCTGAGAGCTTTTGTTCTCTTCCCATGTTTCCAGTTTTAGTCGATGGCATCACCACCTCAGATTGCAGGCTGTCATCCTCAAAATCTCCCTCTTCCTCCACCATATCCACTCCTTGCCAAATTTCATAAAATTCACCTCATTAAATACTTTGGAGTTCACCATTTTTCTCTCTTCCCACCACAGTGCCATCATAGTTGCTGTCGTTTATTCATTGGTCTTAGGCAATGGCCTTGTCAGCCTGCCCCCATTTATTCTGGCTTTCCTCCAACCCATTCTCCTCAGTGTGGCCAGCACATTTTTTTAAACACATTTGATTATAGTCATCTTTCCTCAAACCCACTTGAATTCTCCAGTGGCTTCCCACTACCTTCATTATAAAGACACAGAGTTCTTTTTTTTTTTTTTTTTTTTTTTTTTAAGATTTTATTTATTATTTGACAGAGAGAATGAGAGAGAGAGAGCACATGAGAGGGGGGAGGGTCAGAGGGAGAAGCAGACTCCCCGCCAAGCAGGGAGCCTGATGCGGGACTCGATCCAGGGACTCCGGGATCATGACCTGAGCCGAAGGCAGTCGCTCAACTGACTGAGCCACCCAGGCACCCTAAAGACACAGAGTTCTTAAACATGACTATACTTCATGCATGACTTCCCTCCTCCATGGCTTCCTAATCCATCACCTCTCAACAAAGGCATCCCATAAATCTCCTCATTTCATCCCTATGGATTTCTCTTTAGTTTTTGCTACCCTCCACATTCTCTCCCGCCACAGAACATTTGACCTATGGTTCCGTTTTCCAAGCAAACATTTCCTTCGGCCCCTTACCCGATTCATTCCTCCTCCATCTATGAGATGTCAGCTCAAGCTTTCCTTCCTCAAGCAAGACTTCTCTGACCTTCCTGGCAGATTCAAATCCCCCCATTATGTACTGTCAGAGCAACATGACCTTTATTCCATTACATTTATCATAGTCATTGTCACTTTGCATTGAGTTTGTGGGATTACTTGCTTAAAATTTGTCTCCTCCACTACACTGCAAGTCCTTCATTCACCATTATATCCTAAGTGGTTTGCCTAGAACCTGGAATCTTGTAGTTGCTTAATAAATATATAATAAATGAATAAATGAATGGGTGAAAAATGATGACATTGCTGTGATTCAGAGGCTTCAGGGGCTCCTAAGCCTCTCCCCAGGGTTACAAAGAGATTTATAAGAATAACTTGGGCTAGGGTATAAAGGTAGTACCAAAAAAAAAAGTGACTGCACATGAATAGAAAATTGTATGGATAAGAAATAAATTAGGTCCTTAGCTATATTTCTGGGATCGGATTGCTAAGAATTAAAGATATGGATTCAAACATCTACCATGTTTTTCAAATTAAATATTAGTATATAAATAAATAGAAATCATTAGGTAAGAAATAGGGTAAGGGAAAAAAAACAAAAGCTGGCATTGTCCGGAGTTCTCATCCATGTCCAAGCCTGTTTCAGAGGAGCACAACATTGTGTTAGAGCCTGGTGTAAGCATGTCTCAGAGCCTTCACAGGAGCTGTTTCCTCTCTCGGAAATATTCTTAGCCCAGAACTCAGCACTGCTCATTTATCACCAGTTGTATCTCTGATGAAGTTTCAGCTCCTTAGTGTCATGCCTTCCCTGACTATCTTCATCAGTCAGAACAGGATAAATTGTGTTGTAGAGGGAAAGATATATATTTGTGGCATAAAACAACTAAGTTTTATTTCACGATCCCATTATATACCCAGTGTGGTTAGCAGGAGTCATTCAGGGACGCAAACTGTGAGCTTCTACCATCTTGAATGTTGCCAGTTGCTGTAACAGAGGGAAGGAGAGCCCTGGAGGTTCCCACACTGGTAAATGCTCAGCTTTGAGCCCTGTTAGTGCCACTCAGACCTCATAAGTAAAACTGATCACATGGGCCTACCCCACCAAAACTGCAATCTGATGTTGTGTCAGCAAGGAGGGAGAACCATAAATATTTAGCAAATTGCATAATACCTAATCTAGATTAGTCTCTTTACTTGCTTTTGTATTTTATAGTAACTATAATTGTTTTATACATACACACACACACACTTTTTTTTTCTGTTTACTGCCTGCTTCTCCTACAAGGTGCCATGAAAGCAAAATTTTGTCTTGGTCAGCCTTTAGCTCTAGCACATAGAACCATACATAGCTTATAGTAGGTAGTAAATATTGCTTATTAAATGAATGAATGTGAGTAATCCGTGGTGGCTTTTATGAGTGAGCTCAGTTTGCCTTTATTCTGGGTCAAGAGCATTGCAGGACTATAAAGACAGGTTATAAGCAAGGGCTATGAGATTCAAGGCAGAGATTGAGACTAGCATGTGAAAAGACATAGGAAAGCAATTCAGACTGAGAAATTTCACGGAAACTACATGTGGTCTGCAGCATTGGGTCAGGGAAAACTTGATATTTTGGCTCCAGCTGGCTTTGCCAAAACTCAGATGAGGGAACTTGATGGTAAGGCAAGAGTTACAACAGAGGCAACTTTATAATTCCTTCTCAGGTTATGATCAGTCCAGTCACTTCCCAGGCCTCAGAGATCACAACAGAGACTGACACCACAGAATAATTGGCCATTTGGGCCTATCCTGATGATCTGCTATGAAAGAATGTATCCTGTCCTCTTTCCAAGGTACTGACTCAAAACTAGTGTCCTAGTTTCTGAAGTGTCCTAAGTGCTGAACATTTAATATCAATAAACTGCCTCTTCAGGGCACCTGGGTGGCTCAGTTGGTTGGGCGACTGCCTTCAGCTCAGGTCATGATCTCAGGGTCCTGGGATCGAGTCCCGCATTGGGCTCCCTGCTCGGCGGGGAGCCTGCTTCTCCCTCTGACCCTCTCCCCTCTCATGCTGTTTCTCTCTCTCGCTCTCTTAATAAATAAATAAATAAATAAATGAATAAATTCTTTAAAAAAAATAAAAAATAAATAAACTGCCTCTTCAAAACCTTTTGCACTCCACACCCTCACCCTAAGAAAATTACTGTAGCCTAAGAAAATTACTGTAGCCAGTATACTTGACTGAGACTTTCGGGTACAATACTTGGCACAGTTATGTTACCACTAACATAAGGACTCACCTGGAAATTTGGATAAGCTAAATTAATGTTAAGCCTACAATATCTAAATGTCTATGACATTGCTGGAAACTTGGTATATTAGTTTCCTCTGGCTGCCATAGCAAATTATTATAAACTTGGCTTAAAACAATGTAAAATTATTATCTTTTAATTTGGTAGTTCAAAAGTACCAACATGAATCTCACTAGGCTACAATCAAGGTGTCAGGAGGGCTGCATTGCTTCTGGAGGCTCTAAGAGAAAATCTGTTTTCATGCATTTTCCAGCTTCAGCAGCCTTCCTTCATCCCTTGGTTCATGGCCCCTTCCATCTTCAAAGCCAACAATGGCCAGTCAAGTCGTTGTCACATCGCATTACTCTGATACTCAGTCTTTTTTTTTTTATTCTTATGTTAATCCCCATACATTACATCATTAGTTTTAGATGAAGTGTTCCATGATTCATTGTTTGTGCATAACACCCAGTGCTCCATGCAGAATGTGCCCTCCTCAATACCCACCACCAGGCTAACCCATCCTCCCACCCCCCCTCCCCTCTAGAACCCTCAGTTTGTTTTTCAGAGTCCATCGTCTCTCATGGTTCGTCTACCCCTCCGATTTCCCCCGCTTCATTCTTCCCCTCCCGCTACCTTCTTCTTCTTCTTTTTTTTTCTGATACTGAGTCTTAAGGACACTTGTGTAGCATGGGGCCCAACTGATTAATTAGTATAATCTCTCTATATTAAGGTCAGTGGATTAGCAACTTTAATTACATTTGCCATTTAAATATTTTTGGCCATGTATGAAAACAGATTCAGATATTCCAGGGATTAGAATGTGGACATCTTTCGAGGGGGAGGCATTTTTCTACCTAACAAACTTAGCACACACAAACATTAAAAGATTATAAAAATCATTGTAAAGTTAGCCAAAGGAGTACTATGAATAGCTGGTCTCTCAAAATATATTGAGTCTGAAGGTATTAAAATATTTTTTAAATAACCTGGAATTACTTAGGATTAACACATTGCCATTTTGCAGATAAAGAGAATGAAACATCGATGAGTTAAATTACTTGTCCAAGGCCATGTCACCTGGAAGAATTCAGATTAGGATCTAGAGCACTTTCTACTAAGACATCACTGTTGCATTTCACTTAGGAAGCCAGGTTATTTTGTAATAGATTTTGGAGCAAACCTATCAAGTGGTTAACATTTGTTTTTTAAATTAATGAAGCGTAAAATCGTAATTTACCAATACTAAGGTAATTAAGAAATATAGAGTGAGGTCATCCTTTGATGTTCATCAAAAGATGTTAGTCATTCCTCTAAATAGGTGATGCAGGGGGTATCCCAATGCTTAAGGTGACCTTGTTACAAGAGGCTGATGTTCCCAGATGTGGCCAGGTGCACATTCACCCAGTCCATCCCATTGCAATAGGGCAGTGCTGTATACAGGCTATGTCATCCTCTTTGTGAGAAACAGAAGTTTGCCACTTGCTGATCTTACCACACTGAAGTGTGCACATGAATAGACAAATGTTTGGCAAGTTATTTTTAAGTGAGTCAGGATGGTCACTATTAAGGAAATACATAAACATTTGCAGTGATAGGCGCAAACACAGGAGAATGTGAATGGAGGCCGGAGGTCTACTCCAAAGATCCATTCATCTGCAAATTCGTGTTGTTCGGAATTGCATTATGAAGTATTATCTATACTGGAGGGTCACTTTTATTCTTCAGGGCACACTGAAAGCTAAACAAATACTCTGCGTGTTTATACACAGTCACATAGAAATGCTTCACAAACACTGCCTCCCTCGTGCGCTGTTCTTCGTAACGCTGACATAGGAGATGCTATTTATATCTTTAATAAAACACTGAGAGTAATTTTTCTGGTTCACCATGGATCCATTTTGAGAGACACAGTGGCATGCTGGTTTTGAGTATAGGACTCTGACCCTTCTCCTTAGCAACTAGATGGCCCTACACTTTCAGCTCTCTCCTCCCTGCCATCACCACACCCCAAGTGTCTTTTGAGTAAGTTCTTTGCCTCTGTGCCATCAGGCTTCTAAAAGAGGCCCACGGAGAGAATTGTCACCACACCAGGGAGAAAGCAAGCAAAGAGAAAGGAAGAAACGGAAGCTTTTTCAGTACTGTTTTGTTTTCACTACTTAATTCCCTTAAGAGCTCAGTGAAATGCATTTATAAGCTGCATTGGAGGAGCTGAGAACTTTCAGGTTTCAGTGTGAGAGCCAAACTCTAGTTTCCAGCAGTTTAGCAAAGGAATACAGAACAGCAGTGTCCCCTTGCCCTTCCCTGACAGCATAGTTTCCCATCCTACCAAGGACATGTGTTATGTGCACACAGGGAGCTAGTTATTAGTTGTCTTTTTCAGATCGTATCTGAAAAAGTTAAGTGCCTTTTTCACAATTTCTTCCTGTATGCCCTATGTGCACTGTGATCTCTTTCTGTCTACTGCAGTCATTTTTAGAATTTATTCCTATTTCTCTGTCTTCATTAGTCTGTTAATCCAGTGCTTGCCTTTTAGGTCACAAGTTAAATTCACTGGTGATAGCACCAGATTAGAACCACAAATAACAATCAGAACTTCTAGAGAGGAGGGAGAATGAAATAAGACATGTTGCCAGTTCTCACATTTCGGAGTAAGTCATTGCCACTAAATAGGCATAGTGAGACATGTGTTTAATGTGTTGTGATTATTTTTAATATAAATAAAATATTTATGTTAATATGCATATTAGTGTTCTGGCCAAAGGTAATAAGCCCAGTGCCAAAGACAACTCCTATTTTAACATGAGTCTTAAAAGTCCTCCCTGAGAATCATTATCATATTGGTATGGTAGTATCCTGAGAAATGTTCCCTAGAGTTGTTCAAGTTGTGAGCAGTTAACCACATCAAATACAGTTGAGACTGAATATGGTTAAAGAGAGCTGACTTGGTCACTGGGGGAAAGGTCTGCTGTGCGTACAGCTCAGCTGTAGTGACAACACCCTGATTTAGAGAAAATGTTATTAGGCTTAAAAGAGATAGGAGAAGCATGGTTCAGACCAGAATATATACATTTAAGAAGGAGTCCAAGTTTAAACTTGCTCAGAAGCATTAGGAAGTACAGATTTGGGGCCAAGATTCTCTGGTGAATCTCAAGCCATCTGTAGGAAGTGTAAGAACAGGGTAGCAATTGGGCCTGAAGGAATATTTAAAAGCAAATAGGCTTGAAATGAGAAAACATTTGTGAATTTGAGTAAGCCAGTTTCTTTTATAAATGTGTAGATTCATAGGGAGTTAGTCTATGTCATTTTACTATCAAAGTCCTTACGTTCTAGAAGATTAGAAACTCGTTCCTAAAGTGAACAGATACCACTACTTATAATTTTAGAAGCCAGAGCAAAGCAAAACTTGGAGTTCTGTATTTGATGCAAAGCGGGACAGGCCCTAACATCTTTGTTTTAGAACAGAAATTTCAATCTTTCTTCACTGAGAGCCATACAAGGATGAGGGGTACCTATATTCAATCAATATTCCATACCGGGAGCTGATGAGACCAAGAAGGTGAACAAAAGGAGGCACCAGTGACTCCTTCATTTTTCTGGTAGGAATTCACATATATTCTTTTCTGGTGTGTTTTGAATGCACAATATTAACACGCTGCCCCAAACTTTCCCTGTCCCCAGCCACATATTGGCTAATATTCTCTTAAGTAGACATTATTTTTAATTAAGAAGGAAACACCTGCCTGAAGGGAGTTAGAACTGGTCAAGGAGAAAAGAAATCATTCATTCACATCACAATTTAATTACATATCCACAGTCAATAATAATTCACATTTTACAAAATGCTTTTCACAGATATGACTTCATTTGATCATCACAACTCTGGGGCAGAATCTACATATTGTTTAAATATGAGGGAACTGAGGTGGAGAAGGACTAAGCATTTTGTCTGAGATCATATGTCTGATAAGTTGTGAACCTAAACCTTGCTTTGCTGTGTGGAGAGTTTTGGATCCCATCTTTCCTATATTTTGGCTCTAAAAGCAGATCTCCTGTTTCTATTTTAGCAACTTTCCATCTTCTTCACTCTCCTAGTATTTTCCACATGATCTCTGCTTCTGAGATGATGGTAGAGAAGCTTCCTACAGAGCACTATTCTTCTTGGATACTGAGTGGCATAATCCCACTTTCACCTTGAAAATGTACATTTTTCCCCAGTTTTCATTCTGTCACCCATCACTCTGGGCCAGCTCAGGGCAAGACATGTAGAAGCCTGAGAAAACACTCCCAGGGATAAGCCTAGTATCATACTGCAAACTGGAGGTATGAACTATGGCTTAAAACAGGGCTCCATTCCTTTGAGTCCATTCTACGAACAGGGACTGCATTCCAGTTTGAAGTAACATAACCATCATCCCTAATGCTGTTATATAATTAGAATAAGCTGTAACAGCCATGACTAAGAGTTTTCTTCTCAAGAGATTACAGAAATGTCCATGTGCCAGGGGCACTCATTGTTAAGTGACTTTGTAGTCACCTTATTCCAAAACACAAAACAAAACAAATTAGTAAAAGAAAGCAAAGAGTTACAGAGGAATTGGAAGTATACAGTAGAACATATATTGTACCCTGGACAAAGAGTGTGTAGAGGTGCTCCTGACCTATTCTAGGTTTCTCCATTAACTAACTTTGGAAATTAGTTATGGAATCCAGTGACTTTTAGTTACATTTGTCCACCCCGGATACTACAAAGCATGAGCCCAAGGTTTTGGTAGATGGTGTAGGGAAGGAAAAATAATGTTCCCTCTACCCTTCTAGGTTCTTGGCTGAGACCCACCCCCCATAATAAAAGATTAATAGGAGAAAAACAAGCAAAAGTTTATTAACATGTATACCTCCAGAATACATGGGAAAGACCCAGGAGAACTGAGTAACTCTCCAGTAATGGCCCATGCTGCCACCTTGAATAACATCTCCGGCTAAAGACAAAAGAAGATACTGGGTGAAGGGGGGGAATGAAGGCAGTTATGGGAAGTTACCCAGAAAAACAGTAAGTGAGGGTCAGGTCTGATGCAGATTTAAACCCTCACCTTCTCCACTGATAAGAGTTTCTAGAGCTTTAGTCATCCTTTTCTTCCTGGTACAGAGAGGGAGACACCTTTACAAATGGAGATTTCTCCTATAAATGTCTCTTTAAAAAAAGGTAAGTTCTGTGGGGCGCATGGGTGGCTCAGTCAGTTAAGCATCCGACTCTTGATTTCAGCTCAGGTCATGATCTCAGGGTCCTGAGATTGAGCCCCATGTCGGGCTCCGTGCTGAGTGTGGAGTCTGCTTGAGATTCTCTCTCTCCCTCTCTCTCTGCCTCTCCCCTAGCTCTCTTTCCCTCTCTTTCTAGTGCTCTCTCAAATAAGGAAGTAAGTAAAATCTTAAAAAAAAAAAGGAAAGAAAGATTAAAAATAACTTTTCAGTTTTCAGAGCTTCTCCTGTATCTCCTGTTCCTTAAAAATAACCAGTTCAAAATAATCAATATGCCAAAGAGGCTATTTGGGGGTGGCATATTCAGCTCCCTTCATTGGTCATTAATGTATGTTTTAAGTTTTAATAGTGCCTTCCCAGTGATTGCTTTACATGATTGCTTAACTTGTTTACATGAAACTTGCTCAAGAAAGAAACATTTCCAGAGGATGACCGTCAAGCAGGAGAATCTATATACTCCATATCCTGGCATCAATAAAAGGAGAGCACACTGTGTCCCTGCGGAGCTCTGAGGTTAGGTTTTCACTGGTTGTTATTGAAGACTTTCAATGATTACCAATTCATGTTTATTGGGCATGCTTTTTAAATTAACTCATTTTCTAGGAAAATGTTTGTCATTAAAAGCCTTGTAGGAATGTAGCACGTACATTGACTTTGCCTGGGGCCTTACCTTGTTCCTTTCAGCGGGGATTTATACAGTATGCCTATGAGATTTTATAAATGAGGCCCTTAAGCCCCAAACCCAGGGACCTTGCTGAATAAATGAGGAAGAAGAGACAAAGTGTCCAAGATCCATCTTATTAGGCACAGGAAATCAAGGAGTGCTTTAGGGATGCTTCTTTGGGTGCACTAGTTCTGGGGGTTTTTTGTTTGTTTTTAAATTTGTATTTAAATTCTAGTTACTTAACATACAGTACAAAATTGGTTTCAGGAGTAGAATTCAGTGATTCATCACTTACATACAACACTCCAGTGCTCCTCACAACAAGTACCCTCTTTGATATCCATCATCTATCTAGCCCATCTCCCACCCCCCTCTTCCATTAACCCTCTGTTCTATGTCATTTAGAGTCTCTTATGGTTTGTTGTCCTCTCACTTTCTTGCTTTTTTCCCCTTCCCATATGTTCATCTGTTTTGTTTATGAAATTCCACATATGAGTAAAATCAGGGTATTTGTCTTTCTCTGACTCATTTCATTTAGTGTAATACTCTCTTAACTCCATCTATGTTGTTTGTTGCAGATGGCAAGATTTCATTCTTTTTGATGGCTCAGTAGTATTCCATTATAAATCTCACCTCTTCTTTATCCATTCATCAGTTGATGGAAATTTGGGCTCTTTTCAATGTTTGGCTATTGTTGATAATGCTGCTGTAAACACTGGGGTGCATGTACCCTTTCCAATCTGTATTTTTGTATCCTTCAGGTAAATACCTAGTAGTGCAATGGCTGGATTCTAGAGTAGTTCTATTTTTAACTTTTTGAGGAACCTCCGTACTGTTTTCCAGAGTGGCTGCACCAGTTTGCATTCCCACCAACAGTGTAAGAAGGTTCCCCTTTCTCTGCACCCTCACCAATACCTCCTGTTTCCTGTGTCGTTAATTTTAGTCATTCTGACAGGTGTGAGATGGTATCTCATCATGGTTTTGATTTGTATTTCCCTGATGATGAGTGACACTGAGCATCTTTTCATGTGTCTGTTAGCCATCTGGGTGTCTTCTTTGGAAAAGTGTCTATTCATGTTTTCTGCCCATTTCTTAACTGGATGATTTGGTTTTTGGGTAGTTTGATAAGTTCTTTATAGATTTTGGATACTAGCCCTTTATCAGATATGTCATTTGCAAATATCTTTCCCATTCCATAGGCTGCCTTTTAGTTTGTTGATTGTTTTTCCTTTTTGGGCACACGAGTAAGAGAAAGACTGTTTTTAAAGTGAAAAGGTCTATAATACCCTCCAGTTCCATCGACATCGATGTAAATGGGTATTATGCTGAGCGAAATAAGTCAGTCAGGGAAAGAAAATTATTGTATGGTTTCACTCATATGTGGAATATAAGAAACAGCACAGAGGATCATAGAGGAAGGGAGGGAAAACTGAAAGGGAAGTCATCAGAGAGGGAAAAAAACCATGAGAGATTCTTAACTCTAGGAGATAAACTGAGGGTTGCTGGAGGGGCGGTGGGTGGGTGGATGGAGTAATTGGGTGATGGGCATTAAGGAGGGCATGTGATGTGATGAGCAGTGGGTGTTATATGCAACTGATGAATTATTGAACACTACATCTGAAATCTAATGATGTACTACTATATGTTGGCTAATTGAATCTAAATAAAAATAAATAAAATGACCAAAAAAAAAAAAGTGAAAAGGTCTATATGGAGCAATATTATCAGACACACTCAGTTTGAGTCTTGCTTGGCAGACCACTGCTTTCTGCATCACAGTGATCTCAGTCACTCATTAAATAGAGGGTAAATCACATTTCTTGAGGAGACTGGCCTGTGTTATGGGGGCCCCAGGATATCGTTTTTTTAGAATGTGTTGGCATTTCCACCCTTCCCTTGAAAGACCCTTCTAGCTTAAGAACAGGGTGAAGTATATGATCTGAGAAATTATGTGAATTCCCATGAGTACGTGATTAGTTCACTTAAAATCTAAGAAATTAGGTTTCTTTACAGAGTAAAAGAATTTTTGAGTATTTCTGGACTACCCTTTCCCGCACAATGGGCCATGGATTCAAATAATTTGGAGCCCCATGCACAGAGAAGAGTCTGATAGAAGTTTCACTTTGCGCTTGCATTCTAGAGTCTCATCTCCGCCTTAGACTCCAGCATCCAGCTTAGGCTGTGGAAGGAGGAAGCTTAAGCTGTTTGTCAAAATGCACCCTGAGGTAGAAGGCAGTTGAAATGTTTAGGTCCTCTTTGTGTTAGAGGTTACCTCCAAAAAGGATCTCAGCATTACCTCCTGGTAGGAGGAATGCACATACACTAAATGCTTCTCTAAGTAAACATGTGTCCCAGTGGCCTTTTTCTTCTGCATGCTTAACACTGATTTATCACCATTGCAGCTGCTTAACATTTTGCAGGGCGGTGTTTCATTCCCTACCCCCCTCCTTCTTTGCATTCCCTGTTTGAAAAAGAGCTCTGTACTGTATTTTAAATATTTTAGACTCTGCAGCAGTAAAAGTTTTCAGGCTGTGGATAACACCATCCCTGCTAGGAGAGGAAGATTTTAACACAGCTGTGATACCAAACTTCAAGAAAAAAGGGAAAGGGAAAAAAATAGCCAAGCTATTTGCTTGTTAGACTAACCCCAAACACTGTCCATCAGAATGATTCCCATTTGTATGTGGAAATTCCTGTTGCAGGGTCTGAAAAAATAAAAGAAAAAGCTTAGGATTTTCTAGGAGAAAAAAAGATCATCTTTTCTAGCTAAAGAATAGAAGCATTTCAGTTATTCCGAGAAGGTTTATATGGAAAACAAAAAAACTCTCAGAATAATAGGATGTCTCTTATGGGGCTGTTACTAAGATTTCAAAAACAGTGAGGGACACTGAAGAAGCCATTTTAAGCAGTGATTGTAATCTAGCGGAGGGTCACTTTTAATGCAGGATTGTTCTGTTTCACACCGAGGTCAAGGATTAGAAAAGTTCCTTTGGCAGATATTAGCTAAATCAGCCTGCCATTCCCAAACCCCTGCTGATAAATGCTGTGCTTCCCTAGTTCAACTCTTGAATGGTTTGTGTGAGTGGGAGATGAAGAAGGAGGCAGGCTCTCCTGCTCTTGGCCCATTTCCCCCATAGAGGCCAAGTTCTCACCTTCATTTTCTTTCTTGGTTCTTTGAAAGCAGAAAATTAAGCAAATGTTATGGCCGCCATACCTGGTGGGAAATCACTCGAGTTGAACTTGTCACCCTCTTAATCCACTTATGATGATAGAGTGCTGATTTGTGCATCTAATTACTGCAGCCTAATTATTGCTTCCCTGAAATCAATGTGGCACAATAAAATAATGCACCACCTTCCCAGGAATGAGACATGCCGTTCTCCTTCTCCTGGGCGTTCGTAGTGACCTTATTTACAGTCTTAATCAAAAGGGAGCTTTGTCAAAGATTCAAAGTCATCCCTTTCAGTCAGCTGAGCTCTTCAACACATGCCTAAAACTAACTTTATGAGGTTGCAGGTAATGAAGTTTGGCTTCCAAATGGAAATTACTAATTTATTAGTGTTCTTTGAGGTGGAAAACAGCCATGTAGATAAAGGAGAACACGTAGGTGCATTCTACAAAGTCTTTAAAAAGCACTTTTGAAAATGTTCCACACCATGGCTTACTAATAAATATAAAAGCTATATGCCTGGAATTCGGCATGTACTCTTTTATCTCCGAAAGGGAACTGGCTTAAGAAATAAAAGTAAAATGCTCAGAATACATATGATCTTCTCTTGTAAAGAAAGAGAAACTAGAAGGGAAAAGGATGGGGGCCTGGGGGTTCAGTGTTATGATGGATTATGTTTAAGATGCTTACTGCATGTTGTTGATGAGCAGTATGGTTCCCATTGACAAGACTCGTTCTTAAATATTATGATTCAGTAGGTCAGAGGTATGGTCCAAGAATCTATGCTTTTAAATACTAACAGTCTTATGATTATAGCTTATTTGCTATATAGCAGGCATTCTTCTGAAAATTTTACATGAATTAACTCTATTCCTTAAAACAGCCCCGGGAAATATCACTACCACTATCTCCCTTTTATAGGGCAAGTAAATAATTTTTCCAAAATCACACAGTGAGTGGCACAACTATAAATATACATATAAAAAAGTGTCTTCAGTGATGACCTAGAAGAAGAAAATGGACATCATTGCTGATCGTTTGGCAAAAATTCTGCTTCCATTTGCAGCTCCTTTCCAAAAGGCCATGAGTATAGTGACTTCCTTTGAACCCAGTAGTTCAGTTATTCACAGACTGTTTTATCCAAGTTTAAGAAAATATTTGTTAGCTTTCATTGGCTTTTTGCTTGTATCACTTTTTTTGGAATGCATAGTCTTGTTTATAAGAAGGCATTAATGATAAGAAAGAATAAATCAGCAACATATCACTGGGTTTTCTTCTCCATTACTGGTCAGGGATCCATTCCCCTTTACATTTCTGCTTTGGTGTGTGTTTGGGGCGGGGGAGGGGTTACTGGCAGGTGGTTCAAAAAGATTTGAGCAACTCCATGGGTTTGTAGGAGTTTAATAGAAATAATGGAGTAAGGAAGGAAAATGTGAATTCATTCTTAAAAGAGCATCTAAAGGAGAGGAAGTGACCAAATCAGATTTTTAATGTCATGGACCAAACGCTTGGGGAGGCTGGGGCCGAGATTGAACAGAACTGTCTTGATTTTCTAACAAGTATCTTATAATCTTCCAGTGATGGCAGGATGTAGGGATGTGGAGGCTGAAGGTAAAGCTACAGTGTTATAATGCATTATTTCAGGATGACTTCAATCAAGCAAGATCGAGTTTATGCCACATCCTGCTTGGTGGTGGCTGCTCCGAGTTAACAAAACAGGCAGAAACTTTTCGCTATAGGATTTCCATTTCTCAGTGAATTTATATTGCTGTATAATCTTGATTGTCAGCTGCTATATGGATGTCTCATATGAGTGTCTTTCCTAACCAATAGGACTGAAAGCTTACAAAGAACAGGAACACTAACTTTTGCTATTCCATATGCTCTTTGACACCTAGCAAAACCGGGCATCAAGAATTGAACTGAATTGAATCAGATATATTAAACCAACTTGCCCTTTGCTTGTCTTTGTGATACAAAAGGTGATGTATCTAATTCTGTGTTATTCAGTTTAAGGTTTCATTGTTTTTCATTTGACTGTGAAAGGTAAAAATTGATGTTATCTTCATATACACATACACTTTTGCAAAAGGAAGTCTTATTCTCAGCTATACTTTAGAATCATAACATTGTACCTTTATCAGATGGGTTAGTATCTAAATAAGTAGTCTTCTTGGAAGGAATTTCTCACTAAAATGAAGAAATAAAAACCTAAGGCTGTTCAGAACACAAGAAATTTGCATCTTAATTCTTTTCATGGAGACCCCAAATTCCATGAAGTGCTATTGATACTTTGCAATCTAATGCCTACTAGTTGAAGAAAACATGGGCACTAGACCATGTTTAAAATTAGAAGAAAAAACATTACCTCTCTCTGTAACACATTTGCCAATATCGCAAAGAAATAAACAATCTGTAAATAGTTCAGCATGATTATATGTTTACAAAGCACAGCGGGTTTATTCTAACATTTTCCCACCTGGAAAAATTGAGCTTAAGCATCTTCGGCAATCTAGAAGCAACATTGTGTTCTTCCCGTGTCATGTCACCTTTATAGTAATCATGTACTTGCAGGAATGGGACTGGGTAATTGTAAAGGTTCTGGTGTAGAAACTGCAGATGGAGAGCTAGGCTCTGGGGATGGACGTGGAGGAGCAGAAAGGAGCCTGGAGAAAAGGCTGTCATATTTGCTCAGAAGAACCGCCAAATCAGAGAGCAGAGGAGATTTCATTGGAGGAGCACCTTCAACAGCAACTAATCCTGTCATATTGAAAGAAAATTGTAAATGTTCTCTCCAGAAATTGTCCGCCCATTGCAGCTAATCGAACACACATGCAGGAACACAGACACGGTCTTCTGCTGTACCAAAGGCGCCTGGGCGCATAGACCCGCTCCAGCGAGCGAGCGACCGCGCGCGCGCGCGCGCGCACACACACACACTAACACACAGACACCACACACACACACACACACACACACACACACGCCAGCCTGCGGGTTGGCTAAGAGCCTTGAAACCGCAGATCCCACTAGGACATCGCCAGAGGCACTGAAGTAGGTGTTGCCCCCCACACTAATTACTACTTCCCCAAGCACTTTTGTGAAGAAATGAATCCCGCCCAGCTCGCGGGTGCATCCAGGTCTTGGTTCTGTTATGCTCTCCAGACTCGCCTTCTTCGTGAAAGCCAGGTTTGAAAGTCCTTTCTGCGTTTCCTTTGGTGGTTTGGTGTGGAGGGCGGGGGCAGTGTCAGTTTAACTCCAGCCTAAACCGCGAAGGGGTTCCAGACTCGCCAAGTGACCGGGACCGGTGTGGGGTGCGCGACTCTGCCCGCGCGCGCCCGAGCCCCGCAGCTCTCGTCCGAGCCTTTGGGTCCGCTCTCACCCCGCCTCCCCGCCCCACCCCTCCGGGTGTCGCGGCACCAACTAATCTTTGCCTTTTCTCTTGCAAGATCAAGGGAGAAAAGGAGCTGGCGGCTGGCTTCGGACTCTGAGCGGTGCGCAGCTCATTCCCGGGCCAGTCAGCCCCGAACCCGCGAAGGGCTCCTCGCTCCTGCCAGCCTTCACCAAAGAAATCGCAGCCCCGGGAGGCAGCTGGAGCTACACCGGCGGCAGGTAAGGGCGCCGCGCTGCCGAGCTCTCAGTTCACCCGCGCCGGCGACCCTGGCACGGCGGGGTCCCTCCCAATCCCCAGAACCCGGCGTGGAGGGATCGGAGACTGGGAAATTGGGCGATAGTCCTCCACAAGTGCAGATTCTCAGACAGAAACTTTGACTGCAGGGGCTTGGAGGGCTGAAGGCAAGTGATGGCGGGTCTGGAAGGAGGGGGCAAACGAGGCAGAGCGAGAGGCGGGGGCGCGATTCCGCGGGTCACTGAGTCCGGCGGAATGTGGCGAAGGCAGCCTGCGAGCCGCGCCTGCGGGGCATGGCTCCCCTTCTAGCCCGCTAGCCCCCTCCCCAAGATGCTGTCATGGAAGAGACAAGGAGAGCTTCGCCCTTTCCTACCCCTCACGCTCCTTCCCGCTGGGGGGGGGTCTAGCCACGTCTCCCGGGCGTTTGGGGTGGAGGCCCGGCTCACCCCGGCTCCGCACAGTCCCCTGGCTCCGCCTTCCGAGCAGCCCCTTGGGTGCCGGCGCTGGGTCGCTGCAGGGAGGCTTGGTGCTGCGGTCCGAGGACCTCGGTCAAGGGGCGGTGGGGCGGCGGGGGGGTGGGGGAGGGTGGGGAAGTAATAAGAATGAGGAAAGGATCCCAGGACAGAGGAAGGGGGAAGCTTCCTGCAACCCCATCCTACTTCGGTCCCGCACACCAGGTCAGCAATTCAGTGTCCCAGCCCGAAGCCCGCGAGGTCCGGGATCATGCCAGGGCTTCCCCGACCCCCACCTCACCGTGGGCCCTGGGCCACCGAGGCGGGGCACGGGGTCGGGGTTAGGGGCTGCTGCACCCACAATGCCCCTCGTCGTCCGCACCTGTGGACCTGGGTCATCGCCGCTAACTTGTAGCTCGCGGAACCGGTGAGGTGCGGTCCAAGCCCGCACAGGGTGGATCGCGCAGAAATCCCACCTGTGCGCTCTGCCCCGTGCCCCTGGGCCCCCCGCGGGGGTGGAGGAGGTTCCCCTGGGAGAGCTTTCAAAAAGGAAAGTTTCCCCTGAATTGCTGACCCAGAAAGCAGCACACACCCACTGCCTCAGTCCCCCTCCAGCGTCCTCATCCCTTTCTCTGCCCTCCTGCCCATCGCTGTCCTCGAGGCTGCTTTGAGCCACAAAATCGTCCGTGTAAGGGTCCAGAGAGCCACCAGCCCCAGGCCAGGAGACCAAGGCTGTTGCCTGTATGGAAGTATCTGTGGGAGTCAGTCGGTGCAGAGAAGCAGGAGAGCAGAGAAATAGAGATAAACGCCTAAGGCAAGCAGAGCTGCCTGCTGATAGCTCACCCAAGCCGCCCTCCCATGGCCTTATTTCAGTTCACGGTCATGGCACGTCTGTGGCCTCAGTCACAGGAGGGTTCGGAGTCTGCCTGACCAGGCGCTGCAAGCCCATCAGGAGCCCCACGCCTCCCAGTCCTCCGGCTTCGAATACCCCACATTGACTTTCTATTTCCCTTTTCTCTCTCTCTCTGGTTTGTTTTTGCGTTTCTTGCTTTTTCCTAGCGCTGGGTGGCAGTGGGTATGTGGCAGCCAGCCGTGTGGTTTGTCCATCCCCTAGTACTCGCAGGCAGCAACACAAACACACGTCCCCACGCTCGACCACACACCGGCCGGCGCTCTGGCACGCTGCCCCTGCTGTGCATTCTGGGGCACCTGCAGCATCATACCCCCCCCCCCCCCCCCCCACGGCTATGCAGAGGGCAGGGCTGGAGGAGAGGGGAGCCATCCAGACTCCATGGGGTAACAGGAATGGCCTAGGAAAAACTCGAATTTGGGGAGGGGGTGGAGTGAGGGTGAGGAGGCTCCAGGGGAAATGGCCAAGGAGTTCTGGCTCCAGCTGTGCGTGCTCAGTGTTAAGGGGCCAGAGGCTGGGGCACCCAGGCCTCTGCCTTGGGCATGCCTCAGGCCAGAGCCCAGCCACAGTGGGCAGCCTCTCTCAGCCCGCCCAGGGAAGTCCAAATGGCCAGATCCTGGGGTTGCAGCACCTGACTCCACTCCAGGCTATTCTGGCTTACTGGGTTTAAGAGGGCTCTAAAAGTGAGGCAGCTCATAAACTCCTGATACTCAACCTGGCATTGTGTGGCAAAGGCCATGCATTCTATTCCGTTGGCAATCTGTATGTGTGTATACATTGTATTGGAAAGCATATGGCAGGGAGATTACGTTATCACTGATAAGCAAATAATGATGACGATACACTTTAGAAGCTACAATTAGGCATGTGTGCATGTCCTATTTGGGTGATAACAACAAGGAACTGTTAATCATAGAAGTAAACCAGGTGATTTGGCCAGAAGACAGTTTCACATTGGGAACTGTATTGGGCTGCAATTTAGAAAGTGGACTTGTCAAATGGATGGAAGAATTTTGTGCTAGCGATGTCGCAGCTTTGCAGGATTTGGCACCTAAGGTCTTAAGAAGTGATATGTTAATGCCAGATGAATTTTTACTGCTATTACTATTATTAGCAGTATGTTCCACTTGAGGCAGTACATAGATAAGCGAATTCTGTTGATGCTATATTTTTTACTAGGCTAAACAATTAGGCCAATTAAAGCTGAAAAATAAAGGTGTGGAAATTCCCTAAAAAGGTGTGGAAATTCCAGCCAAGTCAGCTTACTGTTTTAAAACCCTATGAATGAGGTGGGGTGGGAGTGAGGGAGAGTCCTCGGACCCAAAATTCCTGACAGATGCTTGGTCTTCCTACAAAAGAAAGAGGCATATTTGTTTATGCAAGTATGCCTGAGGGTGTCTGCAGAGGGATTGGAGTGACAAAATAGGTGGATTTGAATATCCCTACCATGTTCAAGTTCAAGGGAACCCAAAGAAAACATTTGCAGCTCTCAACTTCAGGGGCAGATACGGAAGGGACTAGTAGTCAAATGTAGGTAAAAGTCCCTTTGGGATGTGTCCCCACATTGTCTCAGTTCTGGGGGGGAGGCAGAGGGAGAGGCTATCTTCACTTTTAAAAGCCACATTATTCCAAATGTGGCCCTTTCCCCTTCTTTACCCAGATAATTCCAACATCAGGCACTTGGATGTCCCTATTAGTGGCATTTTCCAATTCCAGTCCAGGGCAGCCATACCCCACGGCCAAAGGCACAGGAGGGAGGGGCAGCCTCTGAGGTCTGAGGATGACAGCGGTCCCCAGCCTGCTGCCTGGCAGGGAAGGCAGGAAAAGCATGGCACCCACTTCAGTAGAGGAGGATAGGCAGGCTGATTAGGAGGCACTTGTCTCTCCCATACACAGCAGTGACCAAAGTTAAGGCAAGTGCAAAAGAGGAAGAAGAGGGGGCAGTAGAATAACAAGACTGGGAGAGGAATCAGTGAGGGCAAGAATGTGTGGGTGTGCCATTAACAGCCCCCCGAAGTGCTTGGTACAAGCTCCGTCACCAGTGTCAGTCTTTGCAGTGTGCCTGTGACAGAATGTCTATCAGTGATTATCTAAACACAGCCACTCACATCACACCCCACTCATGATCTTATCTTAATCTTTCTTCACTTTACTCAGTAGGATCTAGAGACTGACAAACATTTTGTCACACGTTTCTCTTGAAGGACTGGTTTTCTTCATTTAAACTTATATTTGAGTTGGTTGGACATTTTATGGTATGAATTCTGTGTCCTTTTCCTCAGACTCCTATGTATCAAACACTGTCAGTATTCTCCTTGTGACTATTAATACCTTTCATTCCCTGTCACCTGTCTGCACTTTGTCTACCTTCGGGTCATTGAGCAAGACGTTGGGACTGCTTTTGTTACAGGGTATCAGAGCCAGTGTCCTGATTGCAAACCCCAAATCTCCACTGAGTCACGTGGTGGTGGTGGTGGTGGTGGTGGTGTGTGTGTGTGTGGTTTCCGTGGGACAAAGGAAGCAGATTGTTTTTCCTTGGAAATGAGTTTTCAAAGAGTGTGTTCTAAGTCCCTGGCACTGTCCTAAGCACCTTTCATGTATTATCTCATTTGTTCTGTTAGTGCTTTAGCCCCACTATTCCAGCTGGTGTCTGGCACATCCTAGGAGCTTATTAAATATTTGTTGAATGAATGAATAGATGAATCAATTCTCATTTTGTAATTTTAACAGTACTGTGAGGTAGACATCATTTTCCCCATTTTCCAGCATTCGGAGGGGTCAGATGATGGCTCAAGATTGCGCAGCTGGTAAGTTGCAGCGCCTAGATGCAAACACAAGCCTGTTGGACTTCAGTCTTTGTCCTATGCTGTGCTGATTGGCTCTCTGAATAGTGGCAGCATTCATTTTCCCTCTGTTTGGGGAAGTCAAAACTCTGGTGTTCAGAGTTCAGCATTGTTATCCCCATCCTTTTAATTCAGCTCTGCATATGCTTGTTGGATCCCCTAAACCCTAAGCAAGGCAGATTCTGTGCCAACTAGATTCTTAGTTGGCACAACATGCTTGTTCTGATTAATCAGTGAATGCCTCTGGCAGAGGAAAACAAGAGCACCAAAATTACCTGATATTTTGGCAGATGTTCTTTCCAGCTAAGATTTCCTTTTGTCTGGTGCACAGGATCAAAGACAGTGTTGATATCTTTCAGATTAACTCATGATATGTGTTGAAGTGGGTGAAGAGGCTTTTCCAGCATGAGGCAGATCACCAAGAGCTGCCTAAGAACACACATCTCCCAACTTTGAGTATAGTGATCGCTCTTCATTTTGCCATGCTAAATGAGTTCCTCTTAATTTATTAAGATTGCCGATGCTTCCGGTTCTGTATTTCAGTAGCAACTTTTAATTTTAGTTAGAATTTACTATCCCCCTTTCTTTTGAGAGGAGTGATGTAACTTTGTGAAACAGCTATTAGCAAAGAGCCAGTGAGGTAGGTTCTGACTGGTTTGCCTCCTTCCATACTTCATATATTCTTGTCTTTATTTTGCTTCCCTTTTTTCCCCTCATGTTCAAGCTCCTTCTTTTATACTGTGACCTAAATATACAATCATCTTAACTGGTGCTGTTACCATGGTAATGCTTCATGGTAGATAAGGGTACATACTAAAAAATCAGTTTCTTTCATTAGCAATGGAATTCCTTCTCTTTCTCCCTCTCTTCCAAATCCTGGCTTTCACTGAATGATGCCCTCTAGTGTTCAGTAACAGGAAGCACATTACTTTGGAGAGGGCAAGAACATCATTTATTAAACTGAGAAAATTTCAGTTCTCATTTTAATTTGAAATAGACAAAAGCAAGAAAGACCTGTAATTAGTTTATTTTTTAAGCAGAGGGATTGGTAGAAGAAGTTCATTGCCTGAACATAGCAAGGGCCGTTTGCTCTGTAGAATTCTAGAAAGTTACGGGAAAGCTGGAATATTTATACCCTTATCTGTTTAAAATTGCTGTGAAAATATTTCTGTGGGAGACAAAGAGATTCCATTGAGGTATCTCTGGAAGAAGAATCTAATGGAATCTTCTGTATTTTTAAGTCTTTAAAACTTCAAAATGGAATTCTTTTATCTTTAGAATGAGAACATTTTTCTTGGTGGATATTATTTTATGTTATATATAATTTTTAGTTATTGTTTTGTTATATGAGAAACTTGGAATTTTGACTCTGTATTGTTATGTGAATAGTAATGCCAATCTGCACATTATTATTAATCACAAATTACATGACATTAGAAGTGAGGTTGATAGGCTATAAGCATGTCTTTTTTCCTCACTCCAAATTCTACTCACACCATGGTGTCCCCCTGTCCAACCTCTCCCTGAAACTTGCCTAGAATTCTTCCCCTCCTCTCCATCCACATAACTTTTCCAGACCTTTAGCGTCTCTCACATGAACTGTCACCAGAGCCTTGCGTTTCTAGCTGGCCTCCCACCTCCAGTCTTTCCCTAGTACAATCTATGCCTCACGCTGCCAGCATGACCTTTCTAAAATGCAAATCTGAACATGTCATCCTCTTGTTAAAAATTCTTCACTGTTTCTCAACTGTCTAGGATAAACTCTAAAATCAAACCCACATGAGCTCTTCTTCCGTAACTGACCAAAGCCTTTTTGCCAGGCTGTATCTCTTGCTGCCATTTCTACATTCCCCCACTGCTCAAGGAGATAATACACGTAAATAGCTGTGTAATGACTGGCACAGAGTAAATGCTAAATAAATATTGACCAACATATTTCTTTGTCTCTTTATTCTCCTCCTCTGCTTCCTTCTCCTCTTTTCCCCTCCTCCTCTTTATCTAATTTATTAGTAGTATAGGAAGCAATGATAAACATCACACTCACATTAGCTGTCACCCAAACTAATAACAATAGCTAAGAAAAGCAATGATGTGGCAGGTACTTAGCTGAACATTTTACACTCTGTATCTCATTTAATCTCCCACAGTCAGGCACACTGCATTCTAGTCACTCAGTGTATGTTTGTTATTTTGATAAGCATAGTTGATATAATAATGGTGACACTTTCGGCACTTGACAGTTATAGCAAAGTGCTTGGAAGGTGAAAACATGGGTTTTTCATTTTTAAGAGTTCTTTGGGGTTGGCGGAATTATTTTCTTGGAGAGTAAACTGAACTATTTACAGAAGGGTTAACCTGTGGAAGTGTTACACAACTTGGGTGATTTTACCCAGTGCTGGTAGCAGACGCCAACCGGAGCTCACTAGGGAGGCCCAGGAAAGTCTGAAATGAGAACAGAGGCCGTAATTTTATAAATACAGATGTTTCAAATGCGTTAGAAATGTGGCACTTCATTTTTCCCCGATGTTTTCACAGATAATGTGGACTTTGGTCGATACGCATAGTCTCCCATTCTATTTTCCTGTGTCGAGGGAGGTGTCAGCATCCCCAGAGGCCACACACCAGTAGGGCTGGGAAGCCCATGGGTAACGTGCAGCAGTACTAAGAACAGAACTGAAGACGTAGATTGTTTTTAAGGTCAGTGAAAATAAATAGCAGGAAGTGTGGTAGCAGAGCAGTATTTTGAAGTGATCTGTATTTACTAGGTTCAGAAAAGCAGTACTTCTCTTTTCTGAACCCTACACACCCTTGAGTGTTGATCTCATGGCAGAACCGGACCCATTGTCCAGCAGTCAGTATTCAGAGGCATCGGGTATAGTGCTTTGAATCACCGGATTCTGAATTAGTTAAACCACTGCTGTCTTCTCAAAAGGCTTTTAAAAGATTAATTCACAGGTTGAGTCATTGAAATACTCGGTTTGTCTTGCAAAGATTTTTAAGGCAGCAGGTTTGGTGTCAGACCCAGGAATCTATTATTTAACTAGCATCTCAGGTGATACTGAGGTGGGTGATCACAGCACCACATTTTAAATAATACCAGATTGAAGAATTGGCATCTAAAGGGTGTCAAAGAGGAACAAGGATAGGATGCTCTACCTGATGTCGCAACCCTGAGATTATATGAGTTTTCCACCTTGTGTGGGCCATGGAGGCTGAGAGCTTAGTTGTGGCCAGAGACTTGATTTTCTTGTGTGAATGATAAAGAACCACTCAAGAGGGCAGCCAGAGGGAAAGGTGCTTCTCTTCCGTTTCATACCATCCCTGGACCTGTTTGTTTAGAGGGGCAGAGTCCCCATCTGTGTATCTTAGGTTCTTATGTTAAGTCAGCTCTGGCCACCTAAGATGTAAGCAACTTGATTTCTTTTCTATGCTTTGCTTCACTCCTTCTCCTCCACAATTCCTCTCACCTTCCCTGATATCTTCCTGGGAAGATTTCTTCATGATTCCACAGCTCCTCTGTGCTCTCTCCTATCTGGTGTTCTGACAAAGTTTCCATTACTAATGCAGCTGGACCAAGCACCTGGCCTCATCCTCTTCCTCTCCCCCAGCCCTAGTGGAGGGGTTAGAGTAAGGGAATATTCTTAAATGTTAACGGGCATACATTTCACTGTTACTGGTGAAAAATGTTGGTGAACTGTTGTGATCCTCAGTAACAGACTGATATATTTAGTATCTCCCCTAGCAATAGGAAAGTTATAATGATTTTTCCTGATGTTATTGTTCACCCTTGGTCATGAAGATGATTCCTCCACTTTAATAAAGCAGAGTAGCTTTCCCTTACCTCCCCAACTCTACCAAGCCAGTAAACAAGATGGAATAATATAAGAAGACAAGCCTATTATTTCTCGATTATTTAATTAACTAAGGATCTCTTTAGAAGCAATGAGATGGGGAGCGAAAGAATTACCTGAAGACCAATTTTCCCCCACTCTTCATAAAAACTGAACATAGGATGATTTGATTGGTAGAGAGAAGAACATAAATTTCACAGACAATTTCATATTGTTGAACACGATAAGATTTTCTCATACCCCGTGCCTTCCTTGGCACTGCTATAGAGAGAAGAGGCTTCTACCATATAACCAGCCTGAAAATAGGAAATGATAGGAAAACTCTACTTGATTGTGTTCTTTAGAGAGCATCAGGACACTTGGTTTCATTTTAGGGAGAAGATAAAGTGCAGCCCCAGGGCCAAAGTGTTTCCCAGATCTGCCTGCTGTTTTCTTGCTTCATTCTCAAAATTACTCTTCTATAGATTTTATCAGTGAAGTGGGCAGTTATGTCCTCACGTGTAAGCCTGAATATTACAAACTGTCTTTTCTCCCTTTGTACTGTGTGCTGGGAGTACTGAAGGCGGGGAGAGTGGTGGAATGAGGTCAGTTTAATTTCTGTTGTCTTGGATCTCACTCAAAGGTAAACGAGG
Source organism: Neomonachus schauinslandi (assembly GCF_002201575.2). Classification (NCBI taxonomy): domain Eukaryota; kingdom Metazoa; phylum Chordata; class Mammalia; order Carnivora; family Phocidae; genus Neomonachus; species Neomonachus schauinslandi. The sequence continues at coordinate 89,349,189 of NC_058414.1, forward strand.
ACTCCCACTTTTGCTTTTATTTTAAAGTGACCATGACTAGATATTTCTGTATTAGGGAAAATGTCAAATTTTGGATAAGGTGCTCTTCTGTGAAATTTAAAATGACAACAAAAATAAGGAAACAACAGCCGCTCTTTCTTAGGTATAAACCAAGTTTTTGGACCCATGTCATTTCTTTACATATATTATTCCTGTACTTCATGCCAGCCCTGTGTGGTAGACGTTTGTTATTTTTTTTTTTTTCCTTTTAAGTCTAGAAGTTGGAGCTCGTTGATGTGGATGAGTTTGTTCTAGGTCTGAGAGTGAGTTCGTTGCTTCAGGCATCAGTCACCATGTCAAAATCAGTTTAAAAAATTTTTTGTTTTGCTTTACTATACCATAAGCAGTTGTTTTTTTTTTTAAAGAATAGTTCATTATATCATTTGTCATTTAATTCCAGTAAGACAAGGACTGAGATAGAAGAAAAAGAAATAGAGGCACATCACACTTTGAGTCAGTGTTTAGAAAAGGGAATCATGAAAACCGAGTTTCTGTTCAAGGAATTGGTCTCAGGTGAGATTTAGAATGTGTCGTGGCTTAGTCTCTTGGCTTAGTCTAATTCTAGGCTTCCTATTGAAGATGCTGTTCCTTCATAGTTCCCGGGGAACTCTTTCCAGGCACAGTGGGGAAAAAAGTCTCAGCAAGGCTTCCAGGTAAGGGATTTCTAAGGCAGAAAATACGACTTCTTGACTATTTATAAAGCGTATGTATGTTGGAAAATTTCTGTTGCCCATGTGCTTGTAAAATGTTATTTTGTCTCCTTCTATTTCATAATATTCTGTCTGTTCCCTTCCTCTGCAAAACTATGGCTATTACTTAACATTAACCTCTGCATTGCAGATATAAAACAAAATATAAAACAAAAGGCCAAAGGAACTAATTATGCTGAGGGATGAACCATCAGTGAATTAATTCTGTTTTTGTTTACATGTCCACTGTCAGCTCTAACCATTTGTTTGTATGTCCCAGGTCTCCAGATAATCATTAGTGTCTACTGGTAAATGATAATACCAGCTAATTTTTTACAATTAATTGAAATTTCACACTCTTACATGTCAATATAGTCAGTATTTTTACACACTGACACTTTTAATCAAGGATTATCTTTCACAAGGGAACTACAACAGGGCCCTAATTAATTAAAGTGATAATTGCTCCTCTCCCTCGCAGTTAGTTACATAACACATCTTTCAGGAAATTCACATCCTTAGCATTGCTCTTTAAAATTCCTTCCTTTATAAGGAGATACCTTGCTGCTTCTTCCTCTGTAAGAATTTACTGAAAATTCAGATTTCTTTTATTTTCAAGCAGTGATACAGAAAAGAGGTCATATTTATATTCCAGCCAGTTGCCATATTCAAATAAATAAATAAATAAAATGGTGCCTTTCTATCACTGAAGCATTCAGATTAAATCCCAGGGGTCGTTCTCATGGAAGAAAGAGGCTGTCAGGTGTCTCCTCTTTGATGTTCACTAGCTCATTTTAGTTTCTTTACCACAATGCAAGTTCCCATGGTCCATTCCTCTTGGATCTTTCTTCTGTTTCTCAATCCTCAGTTACTTAATTGCTTCTGCCTCTGCAGCTTTTTCAGTGCCTACGGTTTGTTATATTTTCCCCCTTGGTTTAGTCCCATTAGTTTAGGAGATATTGGATCTAGAGAGTCGGCTATAATTGGCAGCCCTGCTCTCTTCTCCTTTAATAGATATTGCTCCAATTTCTGTATTTTGGCATCTCTTGGTATGAGATGCATTTTCAGAAATAATTGATGGTGACTGTAAATCCGTTAGCTCATCTCCCTAAGACTTAGGAATTACAGGTCATTGAAATCACTGCACCTTGTGTTGGTCAGATACTCTAAAGGTCATTATCTCTGTTTGCCTCTTAATTAAATCAGTGTGACTTACTCATTCCCCTTGCAGCAACTATTTGACTACTTTTTAAGATCCGTTTTTTCTCTCAAATTCCCATGTGCTCTCTTACTGTACATTTCCAATATAATTGAAGATGGAACAGTTTCAATAGTTCAGTTATCTAAAATTCAAAGTACTTTTTTTTATTACTCTGTGTAATTATTGAAAGAACTTTTCTTGGGACACCTGGGTGGCATAGTAAGTTAAGCATCTTGATTTCGGCTCAGGTCGTGATCTCGGTGTCCTGAGATTGAGCCCGGCATTGGGCTCCATGCTTGGCAGCGAATCTGCTTGAGCTTCTGTCTTCCTCTCCCCCTGCCTTTCCTGCTTGTGCTCTCTCCCTCGATCTTTAAAATAAATAAATCTTAAAAAAAAAAAAAAGGAAGTAACTTTCTTGCTGCCCTAGTTTTGTGTTTTTTAAATAAACTTTATTTTTTAAAACAATGTTAGGTTAACAGCAAAATTGAGTAGAAAGTACAGAGCATTCCCATAAACTCCCTGCCCCTATACATGGCCCCACTGTCAACATCCTGCATAAGAGTGGTACGTTTGTTAGTGGATGAGCCTCCATTAGCACATCGTGATCATCCAAGGTCCATAGCTTTACATAAGGGTTCACTCTTGGTGTTGTGTGTTCTGTGGGTTTTGACAAATATGTAATGGCATGTATCTAACATTATAGTGTCACAAAGAGTAGTTTCATTGCCCTAAAAATCTGTGGGCACCCATTTATCCCTCCCTCCCCCCTAACCTCTGGCAACCACTGCATCCTTTTATTGTCTGCATAGCTTTTCTTCTTCCAGAATGTCATATATTTGGAATCACACAGCATATAGTTTTCAGATTGGCTTCTTTCACTTACTAATAAGCATTTAAGGTTCCTCCATGTCTTTCATGGCTTGATATAGTTCATTGGTTTTTAGTGCTGAGTAATATTCAATTGTATTTGTTTTTCTTTGGTATTTTCATTAAATCAGTAAATGCTTTTTCTTACTTCTTTGAAGATACCTTTTAGCTATGCATTAGGGAAATTTTTTTTTTCGCTTCATCATGTGTATTATTTTATTCTTGTGTTGGATTTTCTCTAATCTTACAGTTCCATGTTCTTAAATTCTGGAGCTTTCAATAGCTACAGCAGAACTCATGTTCTGAATATTTTAATTTTCTTTTTTTTTTCCCCCTTTAACCCACTCTACTCCTATTTCAGCAATGAGTGAGAAAGGAGCAGTTTTACTTGGCATTTTGTGGTTTTTATTGAACTATTTTTGTTTTCCCTGTATTCTCTTTTTCTTAGTTTTTTTTGTTTTCTTTTTATTTTTTGTTTTTGTTTTTGTTTTGGTAATTCAGGCAACAAAAATCTTTCACCTTTCTGTTGAAAAACTTAAGTGGTTTGTTTATCAAGTTTTGGTGATTCTTTTACTCCATTGAATCTGCATAAACAAAAAGAGGTAAGAAAGGACACCACAGAGCTGTTTGTTTTCCATTTCTCCTTCCCAGCTGACCTTCCAAGCTTCAGCAGCCAGTGTTCATGATGAAGCTAAGTAAAAGCCAAAAGCTTACCCAAGATACTTCTACTGACCCCTGAATGAAGCACTATAAATCTTAATTTGTTTTACCAATAGCAGACCAAGCATTATTGTTTCTATTTGAGAAGTAAACCAAGTCCTAAGAGGTTGTTTCATACTCCTTTAGATTGCTTCTTCTGTTGCTTTCATAATAGCAAGTCATCATTTTCTGAAAAAGCTCAAAGAATCTCTCTTTCTAGGTAAAAAAAAAAAAAAAAAAATTTTTTCCCCCCCCCGAAGAAATCTTCCCTTCTGGAACATTTTCCCACTTTTGAAACCAACACTTCACCTAAGCCTGAGCAAAGTTTTATATGGGCTACCTCTGTAGGTATATAGTAGGTATACAGTAGTAGTACTACTTTATTTAAGCTGAATCTAATTAATATCTAGGATGTCAACTTTTAAAGGGACACAGCGTGTTTGCTTTTATGTGGAACCTATGTTGAAACAAATTTTAGCTAGCACAGATCACATTTGATTTCAACAGACCACTTTTTCCCTATTATACTAGGATGGATTTACAGTACCACTGTTTTTGTTTGACTCCATCTACAAGATATATGACCAAAGATAGAGAACAATTTATATCACGAAACTAAGTACCATATTGGATAACTTGCCATATATAGCTTTGGTCTTGTGCATAGAATTGGAGGATTCCTTTATTTGTTCTTTTATTCATTCACTCAGCAGATATTTGCTAAACACTTATTTTGTACACATCACTGTGCTTGTGCCCCCACTTTTCCCTCCTAGCTGACCCCTCTCTGTCATCACACACGAGTATCACTCATGGAAGGGGAGGTCCACATGTACCCATGTTCACCCTCTTTCAGGCTAAGCATTCCTTCACGTCAACACTACCATGGCCTCGAGCACAGTCAAGCAGCCCTGTGCCCCCTGGCTGCGGAAATCTTCCACGGGCTTTCACCACCTCCTTGAGAGCATAAAAAGAAAAGGCTTTGAGCACTTTCCCTGACTTGAGGCTCCAGTGTCTCCCCAAGGGTGTCCCCACTGTCAGGCAGTGTAGAGTAGAGGTTAAGAGTATGACCTTGGAGACCATTCCATCATTGTCAGTTTACCTTTAGTTCCTTCAGCTTCACATTCAGGAGTTTAGTGTTCAACCTCATCTAGTTTGGCACCTTTATTTTACAGTTAAGGAGACTGTGACCAAGAAGTAGTAGTGAGTTGTCCCATGAGAGACAGTGATTTAGGGTGATAGTGCCAGGATTTGGTGCCTAAACATCCTGACACCCAACCCTTGTCACTTCCATTCCTTCACCATCACTGCCCCTATGGAGTGTTTCACGTGATTATTTTTAATCCTAGAGTTTAATTCCTTCTAAGAAAGATGTGAGCTCCAAACAAAAGAAAACAAAAGACAAACAAACAAAACCCTTGTAATTCTTCCTCATTTGTGTGGGACTTCTGTTCTTTCTTCACCTCCCATCTTCTGTTTCCTTGATGATTTCCAAAGGGGTTCCTCAATTAGTGGTAAGATTTTGTTGGAAAGGCTGAGGTTCAAACACGGGTGATCATCAGAGCTTTAATGGTAGATATGACATGGTGCCAACCTATCGGAACATGAATTGACCATTGTGTCATTCTTCTGGGTCCCTGCCAAGAATCAACCCTGGTTCACTAGGCTACTCCAATCCTGTGAGAGTAGCTGCTTTCCTACTTTCTGAACATTTGGGAGATCTCATCTATTCATTTTTGCTACTGAATTGCATGTAAATAATTGGGGCTTTCGTTTATCTTTGCAGTATCTATTTGGACTAATATTTTTTTTAAATAATGTTGATGCTTATAAAAAGATATCAACTCATCCTTTTAACTTTACATAATAAAGAATAATTGAAAACAAATTGCACAGTGTATTTGTTCCCTGGAGATGTATGACATCTTTTAAAAAGCAGAGGGAAGTATGATGGATGAAGCCTTTTGGAAAATGACGTCAAAATCCAGTTCTTTCTTCTGCTTCCCCAATTCATGAGGTCATCAGGAAACTCTTTTGTCACATTTACTGCCAAATTGTCAGAAATTGTCCATGCAGTATCTTTAGAGTAAGAAAAAAAAAAAAGATAGATTGGAAAGCTGTATTTTCATGTCATCTCTCCTAATTCTGTCAATGTACTTTTCTTCCAAAGAGCAGATTACTTCATCCTGAAGTCCTATAACCATAAATGTAATCACTGTTGCCACAAATGTTTTCAAAATGAAATGCCCATTTTTTTGGTTGTCTTTTTTCTTTGTTTGATATCAGAGGGAAGTGGCAAGGAGAAGCGGTTGGTGGTGAGCTGAGGAATTGGTGTTGTCTGGGACACTGGGCATTTCGTGGTCCAGAGAAACTCACAGTGAGGTGTGAGGTGACAGAATGCTCTCTCAGACCCCTGTCACTTACACTGGAATGTGATGTGCTCCTGGGGAATGTCAGGAAGGCACTTGCAAAGCTATTTTAAGAGGTGTTTGGAGCTGTGAGAGGACAAGGAAGTATAGGACAACATGCCAGAAGCCTTGTTTGCAAATACTGTATTCTCTTCAGGGGTTACTCAGTGGCAAAATCAAAAAGAGGTTTTGCCAGGAAATAAAGCTGCTTATCATGCCCCACTAGAGGAGAGTTCCACACTAAATGAAGACCTACAATCAAATGGAAGCATTTCAACAAAAATTGCAGGCAATCCGCTTTTTGTTTGTTCCATCTTTTTTCTATATGAGCTCCCTAAGCTTATCAATGAGCTGGTGCCATTCCCTGGTACCAGTAATCCATTGGAAGACCAAAGGGACTTTGTTTTCAGAGAAACTGTATTACAGAGGCTGGAAGCTAATTTGCCTCCACCTTTTAAGAAATGTTTCATTCATCTTCATATGATATTTGGACAGGGATGACACTCCTGTGGCAAATTGTACCTCCTTAATGATGGCAAAAAAGGAGGAACAAATCAGACCCCGGCATCTCCCACCTTTTCTGTCTGATGCATTCCAAAGGGAGCTGGAACACAGCTTGCTCACAAAGATGAGCAGGACTAAGGAACTCCCTTCAACTCCACCCCTTCCCAGAAAAGAGCTCGAATTCCAGAGGTATAACACACGCGCGCACGCGCGCACACACACACACACACACGCATATAAAGAGGACATTACCCATATTTAAAACTGAGAGAAAACCCATCACTCATGTCAGTATCATCCTCCTCATTCTGCATTTTAAGCTTACTTTTCCATCTCCCTGCAGCATTTGGTCCTTGTATAGAAGGCACATGGGAGTGCTTTATAAGGGACAGATATTAACACACTGGAAATACTTGTTTTTTTCCTGTATTCTTCAACATTTATTGCTGTAAAATGTATTCAACATATGTCTGCCTGGACATCTAGAATACAAAAATGATTAATCATAATTCCAGCCCTTAGTGTCTATCCTGGGAGATAGGTGAGGAATAAACAATGACACAAGATATATGGGTCCCATATAGAGGTTATGAGGACTTCTGCAACCACAGAGAAGAAGGTGGGACTAACCTAGCAGAGGCTTGGTTTAATAGAACATTTAAAGAGAAAGTAGGAATTTACTGGGTTAATGGGATGTCTTAGCTTGGGCTCCTGTAATAAGTATACCATAGGTGAGGTGGTTTCAACAGCAGACATTTATTTCTCATAGTTCTGAAGGCTGGAAGTCTGAAATCAGGGTACCAGCATGGTTTGGTTCTGATAAGAGCCCTCCTTTTGGTTTACACAGAGCTACCCTCTTGCTGTGTCTTCATATGGTGGGGGTAGGGAGTGGAAGAGTACGAGCCAGCAAGATGTTCTGACTCTTCTTATAAGGGCACTAATCCATCATGAGGGCTCCACTGTCCTAAGACCTCATTTTCTCCCAAGGGCCCCATCTCTAAATGTCATCAAACTGGGGGTTAGAGCTTCAACATATGAATTTGGGGAGACACAATCATTCAATCCATGGCTGGGGAGGGAGAAGGATCTCCAAGAAGGGAGTACAGCGTGCACTTTATAAAGCATAAGAATGGAACAGTCAGGGTCCTACACATTATTCTCAGTGGCTCCAGCAGTAGTATGGGAATATGGGGAAAAAAGCTGGAGGTAAATTGGATCAGACCATGAGATACCAGTATGCTATTACAATGGTTTAGACTTACCCTGTTGGCTCCCATGAGCAAAGTCTTTCATCAAAAGGAAATATTTTATTTTATGCCCTGCACCATTCTATTTCATCTGACATTTGCCTAAGAAGGCAGTAGAAAATTGGATAGAACCATGGCAGAGAAGATTAATTAGGTCATTCATTTGGATCATCTAACTTAAGATGTCTGCCAATATCATAGTGCCCTGTATTAAAAGAAAGTGGGGCCACGTAAACAGAGAGCAATAGATCTGTATAATTCTATGACTTTCTCCCATTCATGATGGTCTGGGCTTTAGAAGAGTAGGCTCATTCTTATACTAAAGGAAGTGACTGGGCGCCTGGGTGGCTCAGTCAGTTAAGCGACTACCTTTGGCTCAGGTCATGATCCCAGGGTCTTGGGATCAAGTCCCACATCAGGCTCCCCCTGCTCCGCGGGGAGTCTCCTCCTCCCTCTGCCTCTGCCTGCCACTTCCCCTGCTTGTGTTCTCTCTCTTTCTCTCTCTCTGTCAAGTAAATAAATAAAATCTTAAAAAAAAAAAGGAAGTGACCAAGACCACTGAAGGAAGCGGGAAATTTAACCCATTTAAAACAAACCAACCTTTTTTTTTTTTTTTTTTGTGGTAGAACTAGTTAATGACTGTTTCCAAGACCCTAAAACCTCTGGGGTGAAGCAGTGAATAATTGATTCGGTCATCCAAACATTTTATCTCTGCTGGGCATTACAGCTTCTAGTGTTCTTTCCAGAAGGTGTGTTTATGAACAGAGAGACAAGATGCTCTAATGGCAATCCAGTCAAAGCCAAGTTTATCTCAGGGAGTTACACCACAGCAATGTTAGGATCTGTCAATACTCCAAATACCGTGATTGGATTCCCAAATAACATGATTGATGGACTTCTGTGCTTTCTGCTGGTTGTTTGGTTGTGTAGGCACAGCTAGATAACTTGACATACATAGTTCAGTTAAACACAACAAAAAATATTTGTCACAGATCCACTGCTATAGCTGATGGAATGAGTAATTGAGAAGGCTATGACTTGGAATGGAAATGAGTCCTTATTAAGTAGTGCTGGACATGGGGGTAGGTTCTTCCATGTGCTTCGTCTCACTCAGCTCTCACAGCACATTGATGGAAGCATCATAATCTCCATTTTACATAAGAGGGAGAGAGATTTAAAGAAGTCAAATAACTTACTCCAGATGAAGCAAATAGGCAGAAGGGCTTGGTTTTGGACCCAAGTGGATTTGACTCAGAAGCCTCAAATCTCTTATAAAAGAAGACCCACATAAAATAATTAGAGTAAAATAGACTATAATATATACTATTTATATTATTATTTGTTGTTATTATTATTGAGTGCTTATAATATATAAAATATTTTAAAGATATAAATTTGTATAAAAATACCTCTACATGTAAGTGTATGTAAGATATGAAGTGAACAGTGGCACTTTAACTATAATTGGTCAAGCAACATTTGTCACAACAGAAGTAAAGAACAAGTATCAAAATAAAGTACACATTGGGAGGTCAGAAAAAAACAGTATGGATTTGAGCTAATAACCCCTTCTATTCGCATGTTGCCCTAGAGTTCCCAAATCTCATCACTGCATTGTTTTAGAGTAGGTATTGGGGCCAAGTGCAGTCTTCAACCTGTTTTTTTATGGCCTCTAGCCAAGAATTTTTTTTTTTTTTTGTATTGGGAAAGGGTTATTAAAAAAGAAGAGAAGAAGAAGGAGAATGTGCAACAGAAACCAAATGTGGCCTCCAAAGTTGATAATATTTACAATCTGGCACTTTACAAAAATATGTTTTCTGATCCTTCTTGAAGAAGCCTCACAGATGCTTGCAATGCTCCTCAAAGTGTATCTAGTTCCACTTTGTTCCATTTCTTGTAGAACTAAGGCAAGACTGGTGAAGCTCAGTGGCCCAACATCATATGATTTGTGTTAAGATACTTGATTTGTTGTGGTTGTTCTAAGTGACAAAATCTGTATCCCATTGTCTCATAAATGTACCTAGTGGATTGCATGTCTCAGTTTGGTTTTCAGAGCACATTTCCACCTCTTCATCACTAGGCTTGATTCCCACTCTCTTGAAGTCATATTTGTGGGTTACATAATGATAGTTTCAAATAAACAATACTTTGTTAAAGAAATAAAACAACAATTTACAACAGATTGTTAGATCTGTCATCTCATTTCATTTTCACAAGGACTCTAGAAGGGTGATGGTAACAAGTTGAAGAAATTCAGAATTAGCAATCTCTGAGGACTTGCCCAAGGTGATTCAGCTTGAATGAAAATTCAGAATGCCTACCTTCTGTCCTGCTGTGTCTGCCGTCCTTCCTCACAGAAAACCCACTGCGTCATTCCCAGAAATGCCCTTGAGTATACAACAAAAGTCAACTGGCAATTCATGTATGATAAATCGTTAAATGGATTACAGAGAAGTAAACTAAGAATGAGGGGTCCAGACTTTTCTCTTAAATCAGCTCACCCTCCACTGACAGGGAATTCACTGTCGAACTTAAAACCTCCCTGACCCTGCCTCACAAGAACGATTCTGTCGCCCTCCTGAGGAAACCAAGTGTCCACTTGGAGGAGATGAGGAAGAAGTCTCTGCTGCTTGATCCTTGTGAAGCAGTTCCCGTTTGTGGGACACTTAGGATAATCTTTAAAATCTTAGTTGGAAGTAAGCTTGTGATCTTGTCTGAAGAAAGAGATGTGAAGAGGAAAAGTTCCCTGTCCTGGGAGGTGCTCTGATGACGAGCCTTGATTCAGTGAGACAGCCCCAGCTCAGGAATCTTTGGGAACGCAGATCTGAAGGAAAACTACCCTTAGGACTTTTAAATCCTCTGGGTGGGACATGAGGTGTCTCCTGGGTTCTCTGAGGAGAGGTCTCTGGGACTCCCTGATAAACTACAGATTCCCCAGGGCTAAATTAAGATGAACAATCTCCATTTTTTTTCCCTCCTTGCTGGCTCTGCTGGATGTGTTGCTTTGCCCTGCGGTATTTAAACAGGAAAGTTTTACTTGTGTGCTGATAATTCGGACAGAATGACTAAAACATCAAGTCATAGCTTAGTTCACGGGGTCCTAAAATGAACCCTAAGAGAGGCCTTACTGTTTTAAAATGCATAGGAGCTGAATTCCCCTCTTCCCTGTGATGTCTGATAAATGTATGTGCTCATGCCCAGGCGATGGGGCCAGGAGAGATGTGAACCTGTGAGAACCTTCCTGGTTTAATCCTTGCTTCCCTATGACCCAGCAATTGCACCACTGGGTGTTTACCCCAAAGACACGGATGTAGTGAAAAGAAGTATCATAAGCACCCTAATGTTCACAGCAGCAATGTCCGCAATAGCCAAACTGTGGAAAGAGCTGAGGTGCCCTTCAACAGATGAATGGATAAGTAGATGTGGTCCATATATACAATGGAATATTACTCAGCCATCAGAAAGGATGAATACCCACCTTTTACATCAATGTGGATGGGACTGGAGAAGATTATGCTAAGTGAAATAAGTCAAGCGGAGAAAGTCAATTATATGGTTTCACTTATGTGTGGAACATAAGGAATAGCATGGAGGACATTAGGAGAAGGAAGGGAAAAATGAAGGGGGGAATCGGAGGGGGAGATGAACCATGAGAGACTAGGTACTCCGAGAAACAAACTGAGGGTTTTAGAGGGGAGAGGGATTGGGGGGACAGGTTAGCCCAGTGATGCGTATTAAGGAGGGCACATACTGCATGGAGCACTGGGTGTTATACGAAAACAATGAATCCTGGAACACTACATCAAAACCTAATGATGTATGGTGACTAACAACATAATAAAATTAAATTAAATTAAAAAAATAATAATAATCCTTGCTTCAGCCTAACATGAATGGTTGACCTGTGGTATTGGAAGCTATGGGAATTCAGTGGGAAGTGTTTTAGCAGGTTTTCAGAAAGGAATTAAATATACAGGTAAGAATAACATTTTTCAAGTCACACAAGTCTTCAGCCTTCTATCTTTAAGGCAAAAGGTTTCTCTGCCAGGGAGTGAGTTTTGAGAAATGAGGGATTAGCATTTCCTGCTCCGACTGTTTGTTGATGAGTCCCAGGCCTTACAGTTTCCCTTAATTTAACTTGGGGCTATGATCTGTTTTCTTTCCTCCAATGGGAAATCATAAGAATAGTGATTCTTAATGGAGTGACTTGGCAGTTTTAAAGAAATGTTGGTATGATTATTCCAATTAACAGTGATCGCCTCTTCAAAAAAGAACTTTTCTGTCTCATAACCCAATTAATACTGTCCTCATTTCCTTTAGAATTATTGCTGTTGAATATTGTGATAATATTCAGTACCAATGGGTATATGTGTTCTGAGGAGAGAGGCTGGTGATGTGAACTTGAGTGTTTGGTCATTGTGGAATGCTAGTCCTTTGCAGGTAGCTTGGAGTGCTCAGGGAACCGCGGATTCTTATGGAGAGGTGACTTGACCGTAGGCATCTCTCGCTCTTCTTGAGCCTCTTCTTCCTTATAGCCCTTGAACAGTTAGGGCTTTCAGATTTATTTTTGCATCTGTTGCCCCCTTTATAATCCTGTGAGGTAGGTGTCATTACTGATTTCCAGGTGAGGAATATGAGTACTTAAGAATTTGCCCAATCTCGACTTCAAGTATATGACATAACCAGGAAACTAATCAGTTTTTCCAACTCAAGTGCATGGCACCTTTTTCCAAAAAACGAAACAAAACAAACAAACAGGGACTCTCAGGACATCATTCATCCTGAAGCTTATTTATTTCTGTAATGGATATTACCAGTATGTGTACTTCCAAATTCATAAGATAATTCAAGAATCAGAAGCAATAAATTTGAAAGCATTTTGTAAACATTTAAAATGCTGTACAGATGAAGTATACTAAAATTATTATTGCTATTTACCTAATTTAGATTCAGATTAAAACTTCCAACTGTTTTTATTTGGTTTATCTGTCTAGTAGTGTTATAGAGATGTTATATTTTCCATTTGAAAATATTTTAAAATTATGTTCCTTGTCTTGGTAGACTGATTTACTTATTCCTGTTGGACCCAGAGATATTTCACAAACATAAAGCGGGCATGAGAACTGGCTACCTTCGCAGTTGACTAGGATTATAAGTGAGGAATAAAGAATTCTCCCTGCCCTAGCATATCTTACCATATCCAGCCGTTCCTAAATGTTTCCCATCAAAGTCCAGCATTACCTTTACAATTAATAGTCCTGGAGGTATTTCTTTTTCCTAAAAAAAAAAGCTATTGCCAAAATTTTAAAGGAAATTCCTTCAAAACTGAGATAAAATATTCCTCATCTTGGGGAGAGTTAAGAAATGTATAGCTTGCACTTAGGTGTGGTTTCTGGAAGTGTGCTGGCTTGTATCCTGCTGGGACAGATTGGGAAGGAGGTAACGGAAATGTACTCTAAGGAAAGGTTGTGGGCAATGGAATCAGAGCTGTGATATCCCCTCAGTGTTTCATGTCACTGCATCTCATACCAGGCAGTGTACCGCTGTGCATGCCTAAGAATAACCAATGATACTGATCATACATTCTGAGAAAAAAAGGTTCTGAACAGAGTATTTTGTGACCATTGGCTACCTTTCAAATTAAGTAGTTTTCCTTTGCAGAATCCCCAAAGGATGTCAGTTCTCAAAAGGAAATTGCCCTGTTCTGCAGGAGTGAGAACTTGTGACTCAGAGGCAGTAAGATCATGAATAGAAACCGTCTGTTTATCAGGGGTGTTCTAGGGAGAAGCCCCAGAGGACTGCTTTTAGCCCAATAGCCAGAAACCATGGGTTCTGCTCTAGTGAGTAATAGAACATTCCACCTTAAAGAGGGTGCAGGGTTTGCCACTCTGGCTTTGCCCCCTTGAAGGAGACTGTGACAGAATTCTCTGTCCAAAGACACTGTTTACAGTAATAAAGCTGCCCTTTGTTGGGTACATTTTAAGATCCAGTAATACATATGTGTATATATTCTATAAACCTTATTCAGTCTTCACCTCAATATTTTATAATGATGAAAACAAAAGTATCTAATCTCAAAATATCCTCTCTGACCACTCTATATATAGAATGATACCAATGATAATCATGGTCACCATAATAAATGCATATATGTATACCCATTTAGATTCATACAGCATATACAAAGGGTAGCATCTGAGTAAACACAACTCCAAAGGATAGACAGAAAATGCAGTATTGGTTATCTCTCAGAGAAAAACATAATGAACTTCCACTTTATATTCTTTAGAGTTCTGTTTTATTTTTTACAAGGTGTATGGATTTATTTTCAATCAGAAAAAAGGTTCTCAGTGTTTTCAAACTATAAACTATGTGGTGGAAGCTATTATGTTCCAGAAGCATCCAGCACTTTGCTGTGGCCACCCATCAATCACCAAGAATTCTTCAGAAAGGACGATATTTCTTCAACAGGGCCTGATAGTCACTATTGTCAGGTAGGGCATAACAAAACGAACAAACTGAAGGCTGTCATTGAATGGGCTTTACATTTGCACTTCAGCTTGCTTGAATTTTTCTTATTTTTTGAGTCAGTATTGTGTAACTCACAGTGCTTTGAAATATCTAGGCATCCCTTGGCATCCTAGATTTGGAAAATTTCTCTTAAGACCAGCAAAGTAAATTAGGGCAGAATATTTTATCTGCATGGATTCAAGTATTCCTGGAAATAATAATAATATGTTTTCGTAATGTTACCTAATTATACAAAATATATTTATAAAATTATTATTTGATCTTCACAATGGGCCCGTGGGTAGAAATATAAAGCTGTACTTAAAATAGGTCTCATTTCCAGTTTGATAAAATTTATATGTGTCCTATAATGCATAATTTTGAGCATGTATAATGAGACTCTAAGTCCTAACAACTTTGAAGAACCCTCTTAAAATAAAATATGATTTAAAATTCTCAAGTTTTTGGCAGTTCAGTCTCCCCAGTTTTTCTTATGCTTCGAGCTCCAGCCTTTTTCCTCATTCCATTTCCATCTCTTCATTAGTCCCAGAGTTATATCTAAAGTGCAGAATTAATAGGCAGGTTCTCTGAGCCCCTTCTGATGTTTCCACTCTTCCGGCCATGCTATTTCTGTGATTCAGGTTACCCTTCTTAGCGTGGATTCTCTGAAAATAAATTTAATAACCCTGTTAGTAAACCGTTGGAGTTTTAGTCTTAACTTGCCAATTCCCCTCTATCTCTCATGGTTGAAATAGCAAGATTCACCCAGTTGAAACCTTCCCACTACTATACCTTCCTTACCCTGTCCATGGCACCTAAAATGATATTCCTTCGGTAAGTCACTTTTTCCTTTTTATGGCAAAAAGCTCAAATGCCAAATTGCATTTGATGGATCAGTATGCCTTTCTGCTGATGCATACTCTTACTGATGTGGTTGTGTTATGTTGCAGGTTTACTTTGTTTAATGAAACACACTGGTAAACCTCTTTTGCACCTTTAAAATGTAAAGAATCTAGTGGGATGCTCAAGCACCTATAAGCAATTTTCTCAGCCTATTTGATGTTCAAATAAAAAATTAAATGAAAAAGAAGTGTAGTCACCATCATATAAAACATGGATTGGATTCCAATAATTTTAGGAATATGAAGCTCTACTTCTGGCCATGCAAGTCTTGAAGCTGTATATCATCAGAGAGATCAATTAATTGATAACACCTGTCAGGGAGCTGGGGGAATGTATGATGTGTAACAGAGTGGGAGGACATTCTGGGTGAACTGTCCTTTTGCATATAACATTTCTGTTACCCATTTCGTGCTTCATATTGTCCAAAGCTTTAAGAGTATAATAAAGACTCATCTTTCTATTTCTTCACAGACAATGCAAGAGGGAAATAAAAGCATTTGAGCAGTGGGGAGATTATCTATAGTCTTTCTGATAGGAAAAAAAAAACCTCAACAATAAAAATAGAGCTGTTCAGCGAGTGTCACATTCATCCAGGCTTCAGTCTCATCCTAAAGTGAGAGCATTGAACTAGATGGTCTTGGGAAGGTCTAATAGATGATATTCACCAGAGGCGCTTGGAAAAGCAGTCCCCACAATTTCTCTGAGAGATGGGACACGATTCTTCAATGATTATAAGTGGTTAAAGTAAATGTTACTTTCCTGAATTCTCTTGAACTCCCTGAATTGCCCAGTCTAATCTAGGTCTAGGAAAGCATCATAATGAGATCTTCAAGTGTATCTAAAGACAGCATTAATGTTCTCGCTAAGCGGGATTATGTTTCTAGGTAGAATGTGGTACTTTCAAGTCTGGAAGATTATTCAGTAAGTTTTAAGCTATACCACCCAGAGAGACCTAAGGCCCCAGTGCTTTTAGTCATAATTCTGCCTTGTGTGTTCACATGTGCACTTGTATTTATGTTTTTGGAGTGATTCTAGCCAAAACTGAAAAGTACATAAGGGTGTCTTTAGGGTCATGGAATCTCAGCTAAGTTTGAAGAACCAGAGGGAAGAAGGTGATGCGTTTGCTAAATTAAGGTAATTCAAGACTGGCCAGACTCAAGAGTGAGGGGGGTGAGTGGTGGGATGTGGCTGCACAGTTTGGCCATGACACACTGTCAAGAGTCTTTGCTGTCGCCTTAGCAAGGTTGAGTTTAGGGAAGTGAAGCATCATTAAAGGGTTAATCAACAGAGAGAAACGATTGATTTATGGGTAAGAAAAATGGTGGTGATTGAAGAATGGAAAATGATTTGGAAAGAAAAAAGACTGAAAAGAGGGAGCCTGGAAGTAAATGAAGTAAAAAAGGGCAGTGACCCCCAAACTAAGTCAGCGTTGATGCAAGTAGAAGGAGAGGATGAGTTGGGAAAATACTAAAGACTCGGGATCGACTGGCCTGGGTGATTGGGTATGTGTAGCAATGGCGGTAGGGTGGTAGGTTGGCCTCCCAAAAATCAGGCCCCAAGAGCAGTTGGGTGTCGAGGGTAGGCAGTTGGGCTAATGGAGAAGGGGCCAGTCTCCTAAGAAGTATGATTAGTTCAGCGTTGAACGTTCGAGTTTGAGGAAACCAGTGCATAAGCTAGAGGAGCATTAGGGTAAGCTGTGATACATGTCTTAGCAGAGAGATCTGCACTGACGATCTACATTTGGTGTTTGCCGGGAGAACAGTGGCAAACTGCTATTGCAGGGGTCTGCTCATATCCAAACAGCTTATTTTCAACTCATATTTGTTCCCAACTCCAAAGCTCTCAGGCTCTATCCCTTTAGGAAACAAAATTGCCAAGTGGTGACAAACAAAGGAGGATTGGTAATAAATGAGCTCCTGAACTGGAAAGCAGTGTTTGGTCATTTTTCTTAATTGAAAATCGTTTATCTTTTATTCATTTTCCCTGCTTTTTGTTTTCTGTGTTTGCCTTCTGAATAGCTGGGTGTAACTCAGAGTATAATTAAAGGGACCTGCTTGCACCACTGTTCAAGCCATTTTTAGCAAGCATTAATAATAGTCCTGGAAAGTAAAAACAGACACATCTTTTGTTGTATTTCACAGGAGAGAGCTCATATTTGCTTATCTGCATGTCTTAATTTTTACTTTTGTGTAAACCTAATCACTGTTTCCCCCCCACTTTTTGTCTTTCACTTATGTCTCCCCTCCATGGTTTGTTTGTTTTGCTTTGTTTTTAGAGGGTTTTTTTTGGCAGGTTTTTTTTTTAAGAATGCTGGCCAAAAGAAAATAATTTTCTAAATGTCATCTCAATCTAAAACCAACATCCCATCTAATTTTTGTGCCTGTTTCTACAGTAGAATTACAAAGGCTGGCCTATGCAAGGGCACACGTTCCTCTCTTAAATACTTCGGGACTGCTGCTGATGACAGCACGCTGTGATGGCAATAAATAAATTTTAAGTGATCTTATTTCTGGTTATCAGACACTTCAGCTGAAGAGTTGACAATGAATTTAATGGACGAACGGAAGGTTAAAATTAACACTGACGTTTATGAACTATTTTTCTCAAGGTTTATGTGTTTCTCTTAGTCCATACAACTGGTTTTTTGAAATGCTTATTTAATAAGCTCATGTTTGCATTATGTGCTTGTAGAATTAAAAACAAAAACATATCCATTGTTAAATGCTGTCAGAGTAGTGTTAGATCTAGAAAATACTCTTAATTTGATAACAAGGTATCTCCATTGACAAGCACTAAGTAGGTAGTGTTAGTAGAAGAGTTGGTTTAGGTCATATCAATAATCAGTTTTTTTGGTACATTGATTTTATCATTCATGCAGTTAATTACTTCACGTTGTTAAATCTCTAAGACTGTGGATTAAATATTAGAGTGGTGTGTGTGTGTGTGTGTGTGTGTGTGTGTGTGTGTGTGTGTGAGAATTAATAGATTATATGGAGCCTTTTCTGGGCCCTATTAGAGAAAGAATGAGACTAACTGTCCCAGTGACTAATCCACTTGCAAGAAAGAAGGAGCTGACCAGAAAGGACGAGCTGTATCCTGACACAAAGTAAATAGAAAGTAGGATAAAGGATGTATTCAGTGTATTTTGAGTGTGGTGACCCTGAAGGTATACAAATCGATGCTGACATGGCTACACAAAATGGGAAATTAAAAGGCTAAAATGAGCACTATGTGTTTTGACTTGTTAAAAAAAACCTAACACGGTTAACTATCAAGATGTACCCAATAAGGGGGCACCTGGGTGGCTCAGTTGGTTAAGCGACTGCCTTCGGCTCAGGTCATGATCCTGGAGTCCCGGGATCGAGTCCCGCATCGGGCTCCTTGCTCAGCGGGGAGTCTGCTTCTCCCATTGACCCTCCCCCCTCTCATGCTCTCTCTATCTCATTCTCTCTCAAATAAATAAATAAAATCTTAAAAAAAAAAAAAAAAAAGATGTACCCAATAGGGAAAGATTTCACTATTCAAATCTTGTTGCTAACCTGAGAACAGTCGTAAAACAGTTACAAAAGAATAGAAAATTCTAAAGAGTTAATGATCAAGTGTCATTTTATAAGTAGAGCAAATTCTATTGTGCTAAAGTTGAGTTGGCTGATTTATGGCTTACAGTGAGTTTGTTCTCCACAAATTCAAAACATCACAGTTATTATTATTCTCAGGAAGCTTACTACTAAGGAATGTTATGCAATTCTGAATTTCAATATTTTGATTATATCCCTAGTAATCTCTCATACTTTATAATCTGTATAGTTTCAATAATAAGCGAGTGGGCATAGACCATTCGTCTCAAAAAATGAACAGTTTCATTCGGGGAGTTCTTAACATATGTTGCTCTTATTCATTATTTATAAAGAAAAGCTGATTCTGTATTGAAACTCTATCATTTGGCAAACTGAAAATGTCTCCACGGTTGGGCAATGGAACTTCCTGTTACAGCACAGATCACAGATGACTGCTCATTAACTTTTTAAAAATTTTTAGAGTGTGTGTGCGAGCAAGCGAGCACAGGGTAGGGGATGGGTGGGGAGGGGCAGAGGGAGAGGGAGAAAGAGAATCTTAAGCAGGCTCCACACCTCGTGCAGAGCCTGACGCCGGGCTCAATCTCAGGACTTCAAGATCATGACCTGAGCCAAAAATCAAGAGTCAGATGCTTAACTGACTGAGGCACCCAGACACCTCTGCTCATTAACTTCTTAATGTGAATAATTGACTTTAGCCCAAGAAGAATCTAAGCCACTGATTCTAAACTCAGCAAAAAATTTTCTAAGATATGCCGTATCTTTGCATTATCTGTTGGTTGAGAAATGTGATATTTAAGCATCTGTTTCATGTCACCGAGAGTCAGAATATCTGCCATTCAATCAAATTAAGAATTTAAGAAGGCATTAATATAAGAGGCTTGAGAAGTATTCCGTTCTCTTTAGAAACAATGCAGCAGATATAGAGAGAATATTGAAGTCTGCATCCTCTCCTAAGGAGTCTATGTGCGTTGTAAAATGCACAATGTAGTAATCCATCTCTTGTTTTACGGTTCCTTGAACTCAAAGACCTGTTTGTGAGAGCATCAGAATCTTCTTCAGAGTTAATATTTGGGAGGAAAGATACAAAGAGAGTATTATGGATTAGGTGACAAACACTAGATATGGGTGTACTTCATAGCTTAAAAAGCATGTTTTCATGCAAATATCTCTAGTAAATTCCCAAGGGAAGATAAACACTGAAAAGTATCTGATAAAGAGAAATAATCTTCTATAAAGAGGAGTGCTTAGTTTTTATTATTGTCATTATTTTCCCTTTTGTTTTCCAGGAGGCAGTGAAGACTGTTTAAATAAACAAAACAAACACAGAAACCTAGTGAGCCATGATTTTGTTTGCATGAATTAGTGGGAAAAAAGTAATGCCACCAACATGAAAGCAGGGTTATTGCTGAGGCCATCATCATCACCAAGTGTATGGATAGCTTCCTCAGCCCTCCCTTCAGAACCTGGGAACAGCCCCGGGTGGACTTTGCAGATACTGGTGAAAGGAGACAAGTCTTAAGACTAACCGACATGTTTTGTTGCCACATTCACTTTTTTTTTTTTTTTTTTTGGTATTATACCAAATTACAGCTACACTATGCCAGGGAGTTAAAGCAGGACTGATTTTGCTGTGTCAGTGACTGTGAGCAGATTGCCCTGAAAATCAATAAAATAGGATCGTGGTTTGGAGCAGTAGCATCTGAATGATTTTGACCACACACCTGTTTCGGTTTAGGGTTCTCCCAGGAACGAGACCCTGCTTCTGCTTGGGACATAAATGTGGGCGAGTAAAAGCTATGTTGGGGAGAGAGGACATGAAACAGGGAAGAGAGGCAGTCACTACAAGATTTTCTGTTAGGCTGGGCGCCTCAGACGGTGACTGGAGCTTGAACACATGGGAAGTGCTAAGAAATGGTGCCTCATAATTCTCTAGCCTGAGGACTGAGGGAGCTGGGGAATTTATATACCAATGGCTGAAATAATCATTATTTGAGGGGCACCTGGGTGGCTCAGTCGGTTAAATGTCTGCCTTTGACTTGGGTCATGATCCTGGAGTCCTGGGATGGAGTCCCACATGGGGCTCCCTGCTCAGTGGGGGGTCTGCTCCTCCCCCACTCATGCTTGATCACTCTCTCTCTCAAATAGATGGATAAAATCTTTAAAAAAAAAGAAAATCATTATTTGAAGGCTGCCTTCTAGGGCCATTTCCAGTTTGCCACAAGGGGAGGGCAGAACAGACTTCTAGGTTTCTGAAAAAGCTCTGAGACCTACAGGAACAGCTATGGTCATGTGGAAATCAGCAGGAGGACACCAAAAGATGGGAATGTTATGGGTGGGTACTTAGTGAGGAGATCAGCTACTTAGCCTCTAATCACAGTATGTTGAGCCCTGATCAGTAATTGGATATTTACGGGGCGCCTGGGTGGCTCAGTCGTTAAGCGCCTGCCTTTGGCTTGGGTCATGATCCCAGGGTCCTGGGGTCGAGCCCCGCATTGGGCTCCCTGCTCGGCAGGAAGCCTGCTTCTCCTTCTCCCACTCCCCCTGCTTGTGTTCCCTCTTTGCTGTGTCTCTCTCTGTCAAATAAATAAATAAAATCTTTTAAAAAAATTGGATATTTATTTATAAATTATATAGATTGAGGGGGTATCACCTGATTATGTATATTATAGTATATGTGCACATTTTTTTTAAAGGATGAGATAAAAATACATTCTTCCTGCAAGCCAGTGGATCGCCTTGCACAACAGCTGGAGTGCAGGCGCTCCCATATGGAGACCACTGGCAAAGTGACAATGTCCTTTCAGAATCTAGACTATTGCGAACTGCCCAAAATTAAGGACATTGAGTGGTGACCCCTGGTTCTTGGCAAAGTAGAAAGATACAACATGGATTTGCATCTGTATTCAGATGGAAATGGATTGAGGCATTTTAGACATGGGTGCTTGAATGGCATGTTTCCAGTGTCCGTGTGGTTTTGCCATCTAGGCAGTTTGGAAAACAGACCCACCAAATACTGACCCAAAGAGAAGAAAAAAGTGTATTTCTTTATCCCACATCTAGTCACGTGGCGTCTGTCATGTGCTGGGCCCTTGCTGGACTGAATCAGACTGACCAGCAGCTTTTCACGTGAGCCTGTGGAGAGCAACACAAATAGCAATGATCTCTGGATCTTGATGAACGCCCTTTGACCATTCTCTTTTGTCTTTTTTCCTCTTCCTTCCCATTGCTTTTATTAAAAGCATGCAGATGCCATTCGATCCCATTTGTTGTAAGGACCTAGCCCTTTAGTTTCTTGATCAGTTGCATTGACTAAAATAATGATATCAAAACTTCTTAAATGTGTAAGCTTTACAACATACAGAGAACTTGCACACACATTATCTTATTCATACCTCACAAAAACTCCTGTGTTCTTTTCCAAATAACACATGGAGAAGCACAGAATTAGGGGCTGAGTGACTTGCGAAGGTAGCTGCTGGTTCAATTGTTTGAGCCCCAAGATGAAACTGAAATCCAAGTTTTCTGACACAGGAGTGTGCGTACATGTGTGATGTTGCTAATCTACTATGTAGCCAGATAGGAAGAACTGTCAGTGGATTCTATCATTCTCTCCTTCTATATTGAAATGATATTCTTAGTTAAACTAGATTAATGAAGAGCTGTCTTTAACACTTCAGCCTCCCCCACCAGATTTCCGTTCTTTCCACGGCTTTCAGTAGGTTCCAAGTTCCTCTCTGCACCAACAGAACCTACTGTCTGATCAAAATATGAAATAATAGTTTACTACTAAATTTGTACTATGATATTTCTTTTAAACTCACCTATCTGTCCATCTATCTGCTTTTGTAGTCAGTTGTCAGTAATTTGAGAGAATTGGAGTGGTTTTCAGAATTAACAATTGGTATAAATTTCAGAAGAGTTTGGATTTATAAAGCAACTTCGTAAGAAGTGAGAAGTTAACCTATGGTTTCTTCCAACAGTATATACACTTTAATTTTTATCTCTCTCTAATTGAAAAATAACAGACATTGCCCCAATTAAATGCATCTAAAAATCGGAAGCAGATGGGATACATGTATTTAAGCACAGCCCTCCCCTGGTCATGAACTCACGCCATATATGCAGACCCTTTCTTCCCCTACACCTTACTCCAGCCTAGGGACAATGGCTGTGCTGGGAGTGAGTATTACTGTAGGGCTCTGGAGCAGCTGGTGTGGCCATCTGTGAGGAGCTGAGGAGCATGGCAGAAATAAGCAGAGCAGAAAAACACTTCAAGGACCCCATGAAATGTAGCTCCAGAAGCACCGGGAGCAGACCACAGTGAGGATGGAGCAGCTTAGATTGGGGGGTACTTAGGACACCACTGAATGTAAAAGGGTAAATCAGAAACAACTAGGCCTTTAAAAGTTGGTTGCAGTGCAACCCCAGGTCAGTTTTTAAACATGACTATTAGCGGCGCCTCCTTTCTCCACCATGTTAAGTACAGGTAACAACTGCAATCAGAAGCATAGTCGTTGAACTTTGAAATTCCACAGCAAGATGTATATATTTGGCCACCAAGTACAATTTCATATGTTTGTTACATAGCAACCGAAATTGCGTACTCTTTGAACCTTTAGGAGAAAGTAGACACACCGTGCAATTTTTTTGCTAGTTTCCATGTTCATTTTTCTTCAGCAAAGGTAAAATGTCCAAGCTCAGGATTAATCTGGATTCTGGGAAGCATGTGTCCTGGCCGGGAGCTTAAAAATGGAAAATGAATGGAGGAAACTCTGACCTAGAAGACAAAGGACAGAACCTAATTTGGGCTAGTGTAGATGCAGGTTGTGTATTCTTCAACCAACGATGGTGAAGAGGAGCTCCCTCACTTTATGGAGACCTTGCTGGTGTGCAAAGTTCATTGTTCGACACCATGGATCTCCAGGTGGGTCACGTTTAGAGATACACCAACCTGGAGGACTCCATGCTGTTGAGCTGTTCACAAGCAGCGGACACTTCTAACCCCATCTTCCCAGGGATTCAGTTGGTGTCTTCCATAATGTTTATGCGTATCTTCAAAAGGAAATCTTGCTTTTCCCCCTTTCAAAAACGGGAACAAACTTCCCACCTCTGCATCAAAATATATGTTACTTTTGCGGATATTCTTAAAGTGCATTTCACAATGTACCCTATGAGGATGGAAAAAAGTATGGAAAGATTTATCTTTCTAAAAGTTAATTTAAAATGACAGGGGTATAAGTAAAATATTTACTTGTGGATTTTAATTATGTCTAGAAGGATTTTTAGTAAAAGGTGAGTCTAGCATGTAAAACTGCATTTTTTATAAAATTGTAATTTATTGGACTTGATATATAAATATAGTATTTATAAATATACTGCATTAACTTTCATTATAAATCATGAAAAATGTCCCTTGCTTTGCAATAAATTATTCCTTGTTTTTATTTAACATCTTTTTGGATTTGATGTTTTGTATTAATGTTATAAAACTGAATATAACTATAGTAATTGTTACAAAACAATAACGATGTTGAAACAATCAATTTTTGTTATAGTATAATAAGAATTCTTTAAGTCTTTTACCAATAATATGGCATTGAAGTTTGGTTTAAGGCAGATGCTATATATGATATTAAGGAATTGAATTTCATCAAATATTTTGTTTTTAATGCTTTGGGATTATTATGTGTGTATACATACACACACACACATTCTTGTGGATAGAGACTATTATGTATCATATTAGTTTTCCTAATATTAATACATTTTCAATTCAGTGGCTTTAGTCATCATGATAAGTTTCTCTTTTAATGTACTGTTGAATTCTTTTTGCTAGTATTTTACCAAAACATTGTGCATTTACATTAATAATTTAGATTGATTTAAAGTTTTCAAAAAATTTTTTGAGTTCTATTTGACTCATATTTGTATCAGAATCATACTGATTATATAAAATTAATTGGTGGCTTCCCCTTTTTCCTTATGCTGCTGAAGAGTTCATAGAACATGAGGATTATCAATTCTTTAAATACTGGAATGGCCCCCCCACCCATAAAACTCTTGATAAAAAGCTCAAATTCTTTTTTACAAAAATTTAAAAAATTGATTATAATTCTTTCTAAGCCTTTTGATTATATTTTATATATCTTCATTAATTTTGGTAAATTATGGATTCCTTATCTATTTAATGAAAATGCTTAACAATTTTTATCAAGTAATTGTGCAGATGATTCTGTTAAACTTGATTATTCTCCAAATCTGTTATTATTTTTTTCTTTTCCTAATTTTAGTCATATTTTTCTCATGCTCTTTTGGTAAGGTGTGCCACAGTTTTGTGAATTTTTAATTTTCTTAATTCTGTTACTTTTGATTTTATAATTTATTACTTTTTTTTGTAGTTACTTCATTCTGATTCCATGGGGAGCTTTGCTTTCATTCTTTTCATAACATCCTGAGTTGAACACTTAGCTCCTTCTTTTTAAAATTCTTCTTGTTTAATACTGGGAACACTTTTGACTATGACTTTGTCTCTAACAATTGCTTTGGTCTCATTTAAAACTTTAAAATATAGTCCGGTTAATAAGAACATGGGACTGGAACAATGCAGGCTTGGGTTTGATTTCTGCACATATTGTGAAAAGAACTTTAACTCATTAAGTTTCTTCTTTGTAATTTATAGTAAAAATATTACCTTACAGTGCTTTGCAAGATTAAGTGAGATATAATATATTTGTAAGTGTATAGTACAATGACAGCAAAAATCAATGTTCAACACAAGTAGTATTTGTTGAAAATGGCGGTTTGGTTTTTCTTTTAATTCAATAGTCACTTTAATTTTTAATACCTGAAGTGTTGAGTGTTTGTTGCTTTTGTTGTTCTTATTTAAAATTTTCATGTAAATTTATTTTATTGCACTTTGGTCAGAAATATGGCTTTATAAATGTCTATTCTTTGAGATTTTTCTCAGTTTTTCAGTTTTTTAATTACTTGGATAATTGAAAAGAAGATTATATTCTTTATTGAAGAGGGTTGGTTGTACACACACACTGTTATATTTATATTCATTCCCCATATTCATTATGTTATTCATTTTCCTTTGTTCTTTTTTTTTTTTTAATATACCTGATCCGTAACTGTATTTGCATTTCTTGCACTTACTGTGTTTGATCAAATTCTAATAGGGTTTTTTTTTTTACATAGTTTGAATTTTATACATAATTATTACTATTTTCTCTATTCCATTTAAAATATTTTGCTTGTAATTCTAGTTCACATGAAGCTATTATCACTACCCCTTCTCTTTTACTTTGAGAGACATGTGCCATTCTTTTATTTTTAAATTCTCTGTGTCATTTTGTTCAGGTTGGTTTCTTCTAAGGAGGCTATAGTTGGATTTGTATTTGCTTTCATTTTATTTTTTGAGAGAGTATGCAAGCGAGTGTGTGTGTGTATGGGGGGGCAGGAGGAGAGGGAGAGAGAGAATTTTAAGCTGACTCCCCATTGAGCGTAGAACTCCATATGCGGCTCGATCTCACAACCCTGAAATCATGACCTGAGCCGAAATCAAGAATGGGATGCTTAACCAGCTGACCCACCCAGGTGCCCCAAGTATTTGCTTTTACATTAGTAGTTTAATCCTCTCACATTGTCTCCTCTTGCATTTTTGTTTGATTTCATTTTATCTTTCCTTCATGTCTTATTTCTTCTCCATGTTTTGCCTTCACAACTCTTTCCCTCTCTCAAAATAATGATTCAGAGAGTATAAATCTGTATTCAGAATTTAATTAGCTCTTAGTTTTACTTTGAAAAATTATATGCTATCATTATTTTTATGGTAATTATCAAAGCCAAGGATAAAATGTGGTATATTTTGTGTTAGTGTTTGCTTAGTTCACATTCAGTTTCAGATCTTTTGTGATATGATGTGAGGAGTTAGACTGAATGGATTGCTATTAAATTTTTGTATTTTCATTATTTATGCATATACTTCTATACATGTTTTCTTTTTCCAGTATTTTCAATCATTTGCCTTGTACTATATAACGACTACTTTATTACTCCTTGCTTCACTGGTTTCTATGATTACAAGCGTTGTTTAGCAGGATCTCTCTATTTCTAAATTCTTTGTTCTGATTCAGTCTCTTGAAAAATGGTGTTAAATACTTAGCTTTATTTTAATGAACTTGATATTTCTTGAGCCAGTGCATATCTATGTGTATATTTGTATTGCCTTCACATGTAAGTGTCTTAGATGATTATGACAATCTCAAATCCAGAATCTTCTATCGATCCAGACTGTAAGTGCTTCTAACTCAGTTCATAAATGTGGAGGCAGGAACAGCAGTTGCTTTTCCTCTCTGGGCTAGAACTGGGACAGGCTGCCTTGACAGAGCCTAGAGCCTGTCATTGGACTGGATGGATGTTTGTGTGAAATATTCCAAGTGCTTCACTGTGTTTGATATTAAGATTGTTAAACACACAAACAGGGATGTTCCCATACATTCTAGTTATATTTCTATTCCTACATTTCACCCTGAACCCCTACTTATTTCATATCCAGGAACGAGTAATTTCTTAAAATGAAATTTAAAGAGCCCCATGGTACCTCTCTCTGAGCCTAGAGCCAGCCTGTTTTGTACTCTGTCTCAGTCAAAGGTACCAACAAAATAGGCTTTACCAAGCCAAAGAACTAAAGAGAGAATGGAAGATCCAGATCTCCCAACAAAAATATCTCAGTCCTACATTCTCTCAAATTTTGTAAACCCCCCCGTTTTCCATCCCAGAAGTTCCATCTCAGACTATGAAGGTGCCATCAGGGATTCAGGAAAGAGGAAGTGGAGCTCACCAAACTCTTGACCCAGGGCAGTGTAGAGTCTGTTTCTTACCGAGTTTTTCTTGTTGCTTCTCCCAGCATCATTCTTTCCATAGTGATGCTTCCCAGTTTCTCCATGAGGAAAAATCTGCTTGACTTCCTTGGAGATGTCAGGAAGGATTGACAAAGGAATTACTTGGGTTTACGCTTGAAGTGTAAATATCAGTTTCCTACTTGGGAAATAGGAAAAGAGCATGTTAGACATAGAGAATAGGAAAAATAAGAGCTACTGAATGCTTGAGGACTTAATATATGCCTGAAACTCTAAGCCCTTTCTATTCATTATCTCATTTAATTTTCAAAACAACTTTATGAGATTAAAGTTTTAATCTTCGTCCTTCTTTTGGGGGGAGGGGGGCAAGACAATTGAGGCTTGAGTAATCTGCTCATGAACAAACATCCAGGAGGTGAAAGGGCACAGTTACCACGTGTTTCTTCTTAAGTGTGGGGCAATACTGCATCAATGCTTCAGCATTTTTGGACTAAAGGCAGAGTAAGATAGGGCATAAGTAATTGTGTTTATTCGCAAATAAATGTATTTTCAGATTGTATTATGACAGCCTTTATAAATTGTTTTTTTTTTTTAAATATAGATTTTGGTGAACATTTTATAAACCTGTAACGTGGAAAACTGAAACAGTTGGGGGCAGAGGCAAAGCCGTTTACCCTGAAAATTAGGTGGACTTGAGCATCCTGACTAATGAGTAAGCACCTAAGAATTTCCATCTCTTCTCTTCTGTTTGATCAAAGCAGTATGCTTATGTATATTGACTAAATTTTGAATGATCTGGTGTTATTTTTTTTTTCAAAATGGACAAGCCCATCCTGATTTTCAAACTGGAATTTTTGACAGGGTCTGTATATTTATCTGCAAATCTAAGCTTTTTGTTGATGAATATACTATAAAAACATAGGCAGAAAATATATTCTTATTGCCTCCAAATCTGCATATATCAATGAAAGGAAGAGGTGAAACATATATATGAGAGTAAACTTGGAGGAGCAAAAATAAGTCTGCGCGTCTAATACATGAGTGAGCTCGTCTTAATAGACACAGATTTTGAAATGCTAGAACCAGCTATACTGGCATTGAACAACAAGGAAATTTGTAAATTATTTTGAATTATGAGTTTCAAGTTTGTTTTCCCAAGGAGTTAATAAGTCTTCGCCTAGATTTTCTGCTTTATTTTCATGTGTGCTACTATGTTTAATAGGCTGATTATCCAGGGGCACACAGGATTCTCACTGGAATTTCCTCACATTGACTCAGGGATTACTCTGGGCTCACTGATTGCCTCCAGCTCTTCTTTCTGTTCCTTTTTTCTAATGGAGAAGACGCCAACCTTTATGGAGTTGGGGGGCAGGAAGGAGCAAACAGTAAACACTATGCAAGGTATAGATAGTGTTCTCTGATACATACGTGGCAAGCACATTTATACTTCTCAGAGCATGTATCCTTTCTTTTTGGGGAGATGAAAATAAACAATAATTTTTACTGATGACTATGTGCCAGGACTACGACTTAAAAGATTATTTAATTCTTGTTATGACTCCATGAGGTAGGTAAAATTTTATGCCCACTCTGTAGGTGAGGAAACTAAGGCATAGAAAGTTTAAATAACTTGCTCAAGGTCACTCAGCTTATAGATGTTGGTCCTAGGATTTGAATGCAAAAGATTTCTGCTGCAGAGTTCAGGTTTATAAGTATGCTAAATTGCATCCCAAGAAGATCTATATTTACCTATGCATGCATACACATTTATATACTTATATACATACACATGCACATCAAACACATTCTTGAAACTCATGTTCTTCAGTCATGTCTGTGAAGAGTCTGAGACACAAACCCACCTGAGTGTACACATTTAGATGCACTTCTTCAGTTCACACACACTGTGTATTTCTCAAGTGCACATGGATAAGCAACCATTTTTATCAGAGAAGGGCTGACTTTAAGATACTGAAATCATCTTGGACTAGGTCATTTGCAGAGTATAACCAACAGTGGGTGAAAGACAGGTTATGGGTTGAATAAGTTTTCCCTCCAAGATAAAATTACACACACACACACACACATTCCAAGAGCCATGTATATTTACTAGCTGGTAAGTGTGACTTTTAGCCATGCTGAGGGGTTGGGCTGGGGCTAAGGACTAGGGAAGTAGGTAAAGTAGGAAAGACTAAAGACAACATTGCATTCAGATTCTTTAGGTAATTCAAGCAGATGCCTCACTAATTATTTTGTTCTTCATATTTAAAGTATTGCCCAGTTCTGTACATGGTGTCATAACTTTATAAATACTCCGATTTTAATTAGCATGATTTTGATTAGCACAGTAAACATATACATATTGCTTCTTTTAGTAACATTCTATGTCCACATGACCTTAATGTTCCCTTATTTTCTGGGAGTTTAAATTGAAGCAAAGTAATTATTGTTGCAATTTGATAGATCCTGCAACAAGATTTTGAATCATCTTTCAGAAATTTAAGTCTTTCTATGAAAGCACCAAATGCTCTATTGGCTCAGCTATGACACCTGTCACCTTTATAAGATGTGAAGACAGCAGATCTCTTTTCATCACTGAGACTCTCAGAATAAAGCCTTTCGTATTTACCGAGGAAGGACATAAAAAGGAACCTGATTGGAGGTGTGCAGACACTTATGCACACCTAAACCTGCCATCACTCTCCTTTCAGTAGCATGGTGCCATCTTTGAAATCTTGAATCTGCTTTTTTGTTATTGTTAACTATTTTTCTGTGCTACTGATGTTTTGTTAGTGACAAGGAGTTCCATACTTCTCATTGTATGATTCTTTAGTTTTGGTGCAGTTAATTAAAATTAAGTGGTGTGTGTGTGTGAGAGAGAGAGAGAGAGGATTCCAAATTATTCAAATTATAGTCACTCAGTTGTTATTCCAAATATTCTGTTTTTAATGTAGTTTTGCTGAATAATTTAGTTGTTCCAATATACAAATTCTGTTACTCTGTAGTAGCTCTACTCATGGTTTCAGTCTCTTCCAAAGAAAACTTAGCTATTTCTGATCAATCCCATCCAAATAGCCTTACTTAAGAGTAAGTCACAGAACCAACAACCTCACTGTACAATGTTGGTAAGTTATTCATTCATTTGAGAAGCACATGTTTTTATTCAGTAGACGAAATGTTGGGTTTTAGCAGTGAGTTAAAAATTAATGTTTTGTCACTTCACATAGCTAACATCATAATCAAAAATATAACATCTAATAATATATCTAATATGATATTTTGGATTGACCGCTTCTTAAACATAACAGCAGCAAAATCAACAACAAAAAAGGAAAGGTAACATTTATTTAGTGCCGACTGGACATTTATTACTTGCCTAAGCGTTGTACATATACAATCACTCTATTGATTAGATTCCATTATTTTTCCCCATTTAAATTTAAGGACATTAAAGATCAGATACTTAGTAAGTAACTTGCCCGAAGTCAGGTTAGTTTCTGGTAGGGCCGGGGTCAAAACCATGCTCCTCACCACCATATTGTGCTGACACTAATTTATTTGCATCCTCAGGCAGTATCTTCACTTACACTTACACTTACACACTGGTTAGTGAGGTGGGAGGGAGGGAGGAAGTGGAATGATCATATTTGGTTACATACAACACTTGGCAACTAGTTAAAATGTAGCTATAAAATGTCTTAGTTCAATCAGTTTCTCTTTTTTTAAACCAGTTTATGTACTTAATTTTTTTGTGTTTTTTACATAGTATTTATGATTCAGATGAATCTGATTATTTTTTCCTTTGCTTTTCTCCTCAATGCATATTATGATATACTTATCAATATGGATTAGAACAAGTCTTAAGACAGATTTTTAGATATTCTGGGGACAAGGAGGTCCGCTTTTTCAGTAGATCCCATTACATTCTCAAGTGGTCACCCACAGATTTCTTCCCATTTCTCTTTTATATATTACAACCATAATTAAATATCTATCCTTATAGACCATGCTTTCAAAAAATAAAATAAGTTAAGAATACTGTAATGGGCTAATGGTGATTTCTCATTTCATTATAATAACTTTTTTTGTTAAATTTTGTCTTCACAATAAAAATGTGATTAAAACATAGATTATAATTTTCATACCTTCCTATGAGAGACTTTATAGGAAAAGGAATTTTTAATATCAGAAAAATATAATTAAACATTTCTGATCCTCCTTCAATAACAGTATAGTTTTTTATGGTTTAAATATTTACTTCTTTGATATTGATGCTGTCAAGGAATAAAATAATTATTTGACTTCTTTCCTCCTTCTAAATATATTCAATTTAACAAATATTTATTGAGTATATACCACAAGTTAGCTTAGATTCCCTGTTGTGTTTCCATCAATTTTTGACATGTTTCACAAGTAATTTATGGACAATAATATTTAAGGGACAAAAATCTGTAAGTACTTTCCTTTCTTAATACATTAGAACAGATCTATTTTCATCTTAGTCACTTGCAATGTAGTGTACTCACTTGAATGAGAGAAAAAGTAGAATTATATTTATTGCATTTTAATTTACTAGCATGCCCAAGGGAATGTCCCTTCACTGACCCATGTGTGGCATAGCAGGGAAAAAATATTGCTTTGGTAGATAAAAAGGTAATAAATCCTGCTCCCTGTCCCGAAGGAAATGGGACCCCATGCCCTCCTCCCGACCTCTCAGCACACTCTCTTCATCATGTCTAGCAGTATTGTCACTGTTGGTGGGAACAACTATTAAATTCATGTAGAAGGTCTCCTCTTTCTCATCAGTGGGTAGCAACGCTGAGACTTGCAGCCAGAATCTCTGACTCTTGGCATAGTTTGTGAGGTGTTAAAGGCTTACCACCAGAAGTGGTTTTTTTTTTTTTAAGTTTTATTTATTTACATAATCTCTACCTCCAACCTGGGACTCAAACTCGTGACCCTGAGATCAAGAGTCACAGCCTCTTCTGACTGAGCCAGCCAGGTGTTATTATTTTTTTTTAAGATTTTATTTATTGATTTTAGGGAGAGAGAGAGAGAGAGCCCTCACATGCAAGTGGGAAGGGGCAGAGGGAGAGGGAGAAAGAATCTGAAGTAGACTCTGTACTGAGTGCAGAGCCCAGTGAGGGGCTGGATCCCACAACCCTGAGATCATAACCTGAGCAGAAACCAAGAGTCGGACACTTAACCAGCTGAGTCACTCAGGTGTCCCCAAAGTGTTGTTATTTTTGATGAGAAACAGGACTAGAGTCTAAGTTATCCCATGGAAATACCATATTAATTTTTAAAAGATGACTAAAACAGATAAATTTGTGTTATTACTACTAAAGCTACCAGTTGACTTTAGGTGAGTTTAGTAGCAATGCACGTAACGTTAATTTATCTACACCTTGGTTTCATCCTCTGTGAAATGGGATAGTAAGGGCACCTATCTCAGGGTTGCTATGCGGGATAAGTGAGATCTCAGGGTTGCTATGCGGGATAAGCCCCATGATGCTTGTCACATAATAAGCCTCAATAAGTGTTACATTACTATTATAGTTTTCTTTAGCTCACCGCTATTACTTTGGAAGAAAAGAGGGGAAAAACCTAGGATACAAGTGGAAAACTGATTTTTATATATTAATTTATAATGAATTTGTAATTAATACATTTTTAACACATTAAGCTCATGAAAAAATGTCTAACTTGATAAGTATTCAACATCTATCCAAATACTTTCATAATATAAAACAGACTATTCTATTAACTGATAGGCATACCTCAAAGATACTGTGGGTTCAGTTCCAGACAATCAAGATAAAGTGAACAAAATGAATTCTTTGGTTTCCCAGTGCACAGAAAGGTTAGGTTTGCACTATACCATATTCCATTACACATGCAATAGCATTATGTCTAAAAAAAAACAATGTCTGTGCCTTAGTAAAAAATACTTCCTTGCTAAAAATTGCTAACCATAATCGAACTTTTAGCAAGTCCTAATCACTGATTACAGATCAGCAAATATAATAATAATGATGAAAAAGTCTGATATATTGTGAGAATTACCAACATGTAACACGGAGACATGAAAGGAGTAAATGCCTTTGGAAAAATGGCGGCAACAGACTCGCCAGACACAGGGTTGCCCCAAACCTTCAATTTGTAAAAAGCGCAGTATCTGTGGGGCGCCTGGGTGGCTCAGTTGGTTAAGCAACTGCCTTCGGCTCAGGTCATGATCCCGGAGTACCGGGATCGAGTCCCACATCAGGCTCCCTGCTCAGCAGGGAGTCTGCTTCTCCCTCTGACCCTCCTCCCTCTCATGCTCTCTGTCTCTCATTCTCTCTCTCGCATATAAATAAAATCTTAAAAAAAAAAAAAAAGCACAGTATCTGCAAAGTGCAATAAAGTGAAGCACAGTAAAACGAGGTATGCCTGTATATGATGTGTGTTCTTGAGCACCTTCTTTGTGGCTGGCATCTTTCTGATTGAAAGATTTAGAATAGAAATAGAATAAATTATGGATTAGCCTATTTATTATTCAAAGTGGCAGAATATCAGCTTTCTATCTCTACAAGAAGGAGTTTTTTAAAGGAATCCCTTTTCAGAAGCAAAAACATAAATCTTTGGAAATCTTGCTCAAGTAATCTCTCAGTTTCTGGAGGAGTCTCTTTCTGGAGGAGGACTCTAGAGCACATTTGTCTATTTTTGAGGAGATTTCCTTCTCAGTTTATGCCCACAGCAAATAGAGCTGAGTCTCTGCTCTCAAGGATTGGAGCCCTGTAATATAATATAATTTTGCTGAAGACCTAATAACCAGCTACCATTTCTATGTGCATACTAAGTGCTTATCACTTCAGTGGTTTAATTTTAAAAACAATGCTATGAAGTGGGTATTATTTTTAAAAGATAATGAAGCTCACTTTATTGCAGTGGTCTGGAACAGAACCCACAATGTCTTTGACATATGCTTGTACATTAATAGAATAGTCTGTTTTGTATTATCAAAGTATTAGGGTAGATCACGAATACTCATTATGTTAGATATTTTTTCAGAAGCTTAGTGTATTAATTACAAATTTTTATAATTAATATATTAAAATCCCAGAGAAATGACAAAATGCACAGGTAGCAGATCTGGGGGACTGATGGCAAATACCTTTCCTTTTCCATTACAGTTTATTGCCCACTTTAGGCTTATTTCCCAAAACTCATTTCTGAATGCAGAAACTATTTATATCCCGATTGGCAGCCCATTGTGCCAAGAACAGTGCCGTACCGTTCATTCATTAACTGGTCGCGCATTAAATGCCATTTCAATATATTGAATGAAAAGTCTAGACCTTTTTGCAAAAGATCACACAAAATCCAGGTGAAACCTAACCTTAACTCCTTTCCTCTCACACCTAACGCAATCTGCTTCTTGCATCAGGATTCCAAAAATACACTTGCGGTTGCTTCCCTCTGCTCCCTTATATTTCATTTCATTATTGTTCCAATTGTTAGTCTAGTTCCCAGTTCATGCAATTTTTCTCAATTGATTATGCAATCACTGAAGTGACAACCCCAGACTCACCTACCCTCCAGCTGATTGCCAAGGATTCATAAACCAGCCTCTAAAGAAAGGTTATATTTGGAAGAAAAATAATTACAGCTTTCAGTTGTTATTACATATTATAGTGGTTAGTAAAAGAGTAAACTGTCAGCCTACTTACTTCAGAAAGGCAGAGCAGGGCTCTCTGGAGGATACTAAAGGGCTTTCACTTTGGACCCCTGCGTGGGAATGACTTCATTCTCCCACTTCTGAAAGTAGAATCCTGTAGGAACGTCATGACCTGCACCTGGATCAGCCCATGAAAGAATCAAAACAAGCCCCATTAAAACATGTAAAATGAGGCAGAATTATATAAAAGGAACATGGTGTTTGCCGCTTCAAGTGTTACCTTAGTGTGTTGGATAACTCTAATAAGAAGTGGGGTTTTGAGCCTCGGTTTCCTTATTTATAAAAGAAATATTAATCAAATGTACCTTATCTCCCATGTTAGAACTCTTGTAGGGGAACAAATGGGATCATGCAAATGGCATGTTTTGGTAAATTGTAAGTAACATCCAAATGTTGGTTATTATAATGAAGTAGACTCTGCTGAGTGAATGGCAAATTAAGTCCTTGGGTACTTTCAGTTCTTTTAGATAATTGCTCATTTCTTTTCAGAACAAAGACTTGAGATCCTATGTGATGCCCTAGTGGTCTAGAGGGAAGGATTAATGCTCCCACCAAAGTGTCTGCACTATGTCCAGAATGTGACTTATAAACTTTTAAGAGCCAGCACCATTAATCAAGCTACAGACTTCTACCACAACCTTCAGGTCACTCCTGTAAGGAATGTACTTGGGGAGAAAAGAGATACATTTTGGAAGAGAGATGTATAGCTGTTGCAAGGCTCATTTTGAGAGTGTCGGGAAAGCTGAATAGGAGAGATGCCTTAGTAAAGTTTTACTACTTGCTTAAAGTCACAAAGTACATTCATGCACTATCAATCTCCAGTTCAGTGGGATTAATTAATTAAGGCTGTGTGCATGCACACCATAAGATTAATTTACTGAATAATTCACTGAGAAAAAGTATGTTCAATTTTCAAGTGCTTGAGACTATAATGAATCACTGACGTGACTAATTTACCTTTCCTGAATTGACTGATAGGTTTTAAATTGAAGTGATCAGTAATTTGGACATATTGATCCCACTTCATGTCACATATATTAAGAATTCCCAAGACTTTTAAAGGACTGGAATGTGTTTTTCTTTATAGGGAAATTGAGGAATGTCATAACTTTTCAACTGGAATTTCTTCTTTAAATCCACGTATGTCAACAAGTTCCAACTTCTGGTGGCAGTTGATGAATCAAGAGAGAGGATTATGTTAGGAGTGATATGCAAAATTCTCAGGATCTCAGGGAGGAAGGTGGACAAAGAAATACCTACTATTATTCTTTGTGTCAGAATTCTCATCCACACTGCCAATGACTAGCTCTGAGAATTCGGTACAGCATGCCACTAAACAATAGAAAATGTGGCAAGCACAATTATGTTTTCCAAATCAGGAGATATTTTGAAAAGAAGAAACTTTTATTTTTGGTCCTGTGAGATAATCTAAATCGTGTATTGGAGAATCATACTCTCTTACTTAGAAACAGAAGCCAGGAGGAATTAGATATATATCCTAATGACTGTGTCATATTCATCTTTATATAAATTTATCCATCTCCATGCCTGGCGCATTGTAGGTGCTTCTATATTGTTGGATTAATAGAGTACAGGTCATTAAAAAAAAGGAGTAATGAATGATCTAACTCAGTGGTGTAGGTCGTCTTATTTATAGGAATCATGACTGTATTATTCTCTCTTTCATCTGGACTAGGTGCCTCTATTGTAGAGAATGGTGTTCTAACTTTCCTTTTACACTATCACTAGAATTGTCATCTTGGTCATTATACCAA
The DNA here is from genome assembly GCF_002201575.2 of Neomonachus schauinslandi. NCBI lineage: Eukaryota > Metazoa > Chordata > Mammalia > Carnivora > Phocidae > Neomonachus > Neomonachus schauinslandi. The sequence goes on from NC_058414.1 coordinate 89,386,193, forward strand.
AATTCTTATTATTGGGAGCAATGTAAACATATAAATTAAATCTGATCTGCCTTCTTTAGCCTTTCAATTCGAAAAACAGCTGCATCATTTTGAGATCAAATTTTATCTTGGAAAGAAGAATAAGTAAAAATAAGAACACTCTTCACTAGACTTTCGCTTATATGTCAATCTGTTTTTCAGTTCTCATTTTGAATACTATACTGTCCTCTCTAGAAAAACACTATAATGGGTCTGCCTTGGACTTCATTGAAGAAGGGGTATTTTGTTTTGTTTTGTTTTTTTCAAGTATTATGGAATCTCATCTATAACATACCCTTATGAAATGGATTCTGAGGATCATGTTACTCAGTTCAGTTGAAGATTTATTTTATGCCTATTCTCTTTTTGTTCTTTTCTTTGAGTGGGTATTGCTACATTTTGACTTCTCAAAATATTTTCTTCTGTATTTTTTGTATTTTCCTCTTTATCTACTTTCCACTTCAAAGCTTATTTTTTCCTCACATTTCCCCCTCTTACTTATCTCCTTTCCTTAAATATTCATTTTTAAACTTTTCCTCATTTTTAATATTATAACATATAATGTTCCTATGTTTTTGTAAACAGCCACTAAAAATGTAATTTACTATATTATATGGGGATTTTCATATAAAGACACAAAAGCTAAATCCCTATTACAGTTTAAGATTAAGGGAGATTGACAGTTCATTATAATGTTCTCTCTGAGTAAATGTGTATGTAGGTGTAGTTCCTTTAGCTATTGGGAAACTCAAATTTAGAGTCAAGTTTTGATTCCCATTGTAGAAGTTTCCTTTGCCAGATGTTTCTTATATGTCACTTCTGCCTCTTTTCTTATGACTCCTGATTCCTTAACCTGTATGTTGATGGTTCTAGTATACACCTTTAGTTTATTATAAAACCTCCCCAGGTCCTTCTCAGAAATAGATATATTATAAATTTAAAAAGAATACATGATAGTTTCTACGTACAACTCAATCACACCCACTATTGTTAACTTTTCTCATTTTTCTTTGCCTTCTTTCAGATTTTTTTGTCTTGTCCACTTATTTCTGCTTATCTTCCTCATTTCTTATATCCCTGTCTCTTCCCTTCTTTGGATGTTCAAATATTTTTTCTGTTCAGCATTAGTCACCATAGTCTTAATTTCCTTATCCTTTCCCATGATCTGACTGGGGAAATAACATGTGAAAAATCAACTTTATGTGTCTCTTTCACCCCTATCGGTTCATAACAGTGTGAGAACATATTACGCTTTGACCCTTTGAAAGGAGAGACTGGTTGCTGGTTGTCCACAGGCTCAGAATCATAAAAGGGTCCTGACAGATTAATTGGTTATGTTTTCTATGGTTCCTCTCTGCATTACCAAACGTTCAGAGCTATTTTGCACGCATCTACTATACTTCACAAAGAGAGAATGAGGTAAACAAGCATGTGTAGTAGATTGCTGATAGCATTTGCTAGAACTAATGTCTCTTAAGTCTCAACCCCAGTCATGAGTCAATGTCACCATTTTCCTAGAAAATGCAAGATCCGACTAGGAAAAGCTGTGATGTAAGATTTATTCTTAAATTTTTATTTCATTTTCACAAAGGTTCTTGTAAATAACTTTCTCCCTTTACAACAACTAAGCCAATAATATTGGGGTTATTAGCCTATTTAGAATAACTGTGACTTCTGCTGAGAAAGAAGAGAAAGCTTTTAAGAAATGAAGAAAATGAATAGAGGGAACAGGAAACAGATTCAACATGCATGTGGAACAAAATGTCTTTTCTTCCCAACCAGATTATAAATTTACCGAAGCTGGGCACTGTTCACCTCAGAATTCTATGTCCTTCAATATCTTAGGCTTATTGAGTAACAGAATCACATAACAGTTGCTAACACCTCAAGAGAGTCAGAAAGTTGAAATTCACTTAGTTCAGCTCATGCATTATGCCCTCTATTTAACATATAGATATTTGATGAAATTTCGACCTAAAAGTTACTAGCTACTAACTAGTGTTTTGTTTCAACTAGTGTTTTGTTTCACTAACCTTCTAGAATTGATACCCATATCATTGTTGTTATCCTCAAACTTTAATGCTCATAAAGTGGAGTTCATGATCACTTGATGAAATAGTCCCCTGAAGTGATGTCAGCAAGTTTTGACGTCATCAGCAACACTGTTGATTCTCAAGGCTGGTGTTACAGAGAAATTTCCAGCAGCCCAGTGATACATCTTTCTTTGGGAGCTTCATGACCCTGTGCTTCATTCCTGGTCAGTGGGAAACTCACAACCTAAAGCAGATACCGTGGGAAAGGCAACACTCACAGCTCATTTCATGGCTGCCTCCTCTTCAGTGATGGATAAATTATTTCCGTTGGTGGTGGTCCCCCTGGGGAGAGCCATACACCAAGGTCTTCTACTGTCATTGCATAATGAGATATGAATATGAGAAAATCATGCTGAGTGGTTTCTTAACCAAGTGGAAATCTGGGTGAATCTGGAGAAATAGCTATTACTAATGGTCCAGATACTTTTCCCAGGCAGTGAACATTTATAACTTCTGTGTAGCTAGCTATTTCTAAAATGCAGTGTGGCAGAAAACAGTTGGCCATTTTCTCTCTATTATGCTGAATGGACAACCTTTTGAAGACCCCTGGGACATGTCATAACATTTTATTTTGCTTGTTCTCAGTTCAGAGCACTGTATGAAAACAGGCATTCATCCAGCATTACTGAGAAAAAAAGATATTTTTGTAAGTGAATTCCCTAACAATGGTAATATATGCCTTTAAACTTAAAATTTTGAAATAGGATCACATTAGGATCAATGCTTTTATTAAAACTTTCAATTGGATAGAAATATTTCTTTAAATGTTATACATGTCCATATATTCCAAGACTCTTAACGAATATAGTTTACCTTAATTAAAAATCATATTCTAAATATCAATTAGCATTAAATAGATTATTTCAGATGTCACATTCATATTCATAATGAGACTACTGTGCTCCTTCTAACTTGAAAATCCAGTCAAGTCATCCTCCTGCTTAGAATCCTTCAGTGATCTCCACTACTTGAGGATAAGTCTGTGTCCTAGTAAGTTCTTCAAATCATGTCTCTTCTTACCACTCCAGTTTATTCTCTCTCTCTCTCCTCACCCCTAAATCTGGAACCCTGTGGAACTGTATACCATCCCCCCAGTAGCCCATAATGTTGCACAGCTCTGTGCTGTTGGTGCTCCACTTTTCCAGATAGCCTTTTCTCTCCATTTCTAGCTTGTCACCACCCACTCAACTTTCAAGATTCCATTTGTTTCACCTCCTGGATGAAGCTTTTCCTGACCCACAGCCCACTTCCACTCCTATTACCCCAGACCTTTCTTCACTATTGTGTCCTTTAGTTAAGTGGTCCTCAATCTTTGGATTGCTTATTTGTCCAGATATTTAACTCATGGTGACTTAGTCATCTTTTTTGTATTCCTCAGTGTTCCTCATAACTGGGTTTCCTAAAGCTTCTTATAGCATCAGTGAATGCAATGGAATGAAGCTCCCAGAATATTCAGAGACACATGGGACCCCTTGCCCCTGACTAATGACCCCAGCTGTTCTGATAGTTGTGTATTTTGTGACTGAGTTTTATAGTTTGTTTGTTTTTTTCTTCATCTTTTCCCTCTTGATCAAGCTCTTGTCCATTCTTGCTGCTGTCAGTGTGTACCCTAAGCTAAACTGAAACCTCCTGTACCTCAGTTCCTTCCTTTTATAGCTATTAGTGAAATAAATTGGAGGAGCATAACAAAGTGATTAAACGGTTGACCATGAATGTTTACAAGTGACTCAGACTTTGAACTCAAATGAGACTTCACATCCATTTACAGAGCTTCAGAATGTAGTGTGTTCATAATCATGATGAGGAGCTCATCAGCTCCACATTGTAGGCCCACACTGACCACATCTGTGAGGCTCTACATAGCATTTTGAAACTTCAGCTTAGAACATTTCTGGGGACAGTGTTAAAGCGCTGACCCCCTACTGCCCTTATAGACGAGGATACACACCTTCACACACTAAACCCTGAGCATATGTAAACTAGGTTTGCATATTAATCGTTTTGGGGAAAAAATAGAGTCAGACTTCAATCCACCACACCTTAGGTCTCTGTCATTGTTTCTCAAAGCCCATGCTGGAATATCCTTCCCTGTGTTCACACTCATGGCCCTCCGTGTTTCCTCTTCCCAGACACAAACACCGCATCTGCCCACTTCTGCCAAAACTTCCCTCCATCCCCTCCACATTTCTCATTTCTGTGATGAAAATTCTCCTTCCCCACAGCTCCTTCCCTGAATACCTCCCGATGTTCACTGACACCTTACTAGCCCTTGAGGGCACCGCTTTCCTTGCAGCCATCTAAAATGGAGGACATGTACGTTTTCACAACCCAGGGACCTCCGGAGCTGGATGTGGCTATTGGAATCCTCCGACCTCCCCAGTGAATGCTTCTAGAGCATTACTTTCACACGGTGATGTAAAACTCCCTGCTCCCCTGGGGCCTATGCTGCTACAAAACCAACACGCACTCTTCTCATTACTCTTACCTGCCAACCTCCAGCTCACCCTGCCCACGCTCTTTATCTCCACTTCAAGTCTCTTAGTCACCCTGGATGGCTTTAATGTCCACCCACCTAGTAATCTGGTCTCTCAGCCCCTTCTGCTCATTGTCTCCAATGAGGTTTGCCTTCACTCATTCCAAGTCACCCAAACCCACAAGACTGTCATCATCTGGAACAGTTCCATCATCTTTTAAAATCCTAAATTCAAACATTCCACACTGTCTACAAGTTTCTGTCCTTCTAGTGCTCTTATTCTAACTACGTGCACTCCTCAACACTATAAGGACCTTCAACAAGACTCCCCCCTCACTTAACCATATTCCCAGCTTCCTTTTTTCTTCACTACTTTTTCTCACTGATTTCAGTTTCACAACCCATTACTTCAGTGCTACTCATTCTTTCAAATCACTTTCCCCACTGCCTTCAAGTCATGCTCATTCAGGAATATCCCCTTTTCTAATAAAAATAAGTCTGCCTTCTTTGATGCTATATCCTGTCCGCTACCGACTGGTGCAGTAGACATGTCCCTTCTGTGAAGATTGGGACCACTATAATGTCATGGTCTCCAGTCTTACCTGGGCCCTTGGAGATGCTCAGGAGTCTTGTTTCCATAGTCAGGGTTGTTATCTGTTCTAGAACTCTCCTAAACCTCATTCACTCAGTCACCAACTTTGGTGTCATCCTTGACTCTTTGCTTTCTTTCATGCACCACACCTCATCAATCAGAAATCCTGTGAATTTTACTTCACAAACACAGTATTACTTCTCAGATGTCTCTGCATTTGCACCTTAGTTCATGTCATGTTTCCTCTAGATTATCCTAAGAACATTTTTTTTTTTTACCAGTACCTCTCTGGTTCTGCTCTTCTCCATATAATAAGCAGTTTGATCACTTGACAATGCTCATATGTCCACTGGCTTAAAGATGTTCTTCTTGTACTTCTTATTAAAAAGCCAAAACTCCTTCATATAACGTTTTTCATCCTGTGGGATCTTCTGCCATGGATTATGATCCCAGTTTATGTCTCTCCACCCTCTCTATGTCTACACAGTCCATCTACAGCTCTTCCCATTCCCGCTCTTCCCGAACTCTGCAGCCATCTTGTTCGGGCTTCTCTCTGTATCCCTGGTGCTCCCCATGACTTCCTTTGACAGGCGTGGATAATGGCAGTGTATCTTTCCATTGTTGAATTTGATGTCATTCCTCTGGGATGCAGTCCTTGACTCTATTCAGCAACTGAGAGCAATTTGAGAGTTTTACTAGCACTCTGATTTTATTACCAAAGACCCTGTATGTTGAGTTGTTGTTTCTTCTTTCCTTGCATTTTTATGCTGAGGTATAGCCTGACAGAAGATCCTTTTGTTCCAGAGAAAAATGCCCTTTACAAAATGATGAAAGTACTCTCTCATATACTTGCCAAATCCTCCGAGTCTCTCTTTACTTACCTGTTGAATAGAGATTATAATAGGATGTGCTAAGAGGAGCACTGTTATGATCAAGTATGAACTATCACATGTTAAATACCTGGAAAATATTAACCCTTCAATAAATTTTTTTTTAAAGATTTTATTTATTTATTCATGAGAGACAGAGACAGAGAGAGAGAGAGAGAGAAGCAGGCTCCCAAGGAGCAGGGAGCCCGATGTGGGACTTGATCCCAGGACCCTAGGATCATGACCTGAGCCAAAGGCAGATGCTTAACCATCTGAGCCACCCAGGCGCCCGACCCTTCAATAAATTTTAATTACAATGCAATTTTGTAGGTTTGTAGAGCAGAGGGTTTTAGATCATTATTGCAAATCAGACATCTATTCACACATCTGGTAAACACAGAGAAAATACTAATGGTTCTTAAAAAACAGAGGTCATAAATGATAAAACACACACACACACACAAGCAGGTTACCATTTTTTTCCCCACTATGATCAGTAAAGATGTGAGATCTCCAAGCCAGATTTCGAGTTATGGTGATCACGACAGGCACATGTGAGGTCCTTACATTGCTCCAGGAATGTGCTCCTTGCTCTGTCTACACAAACTGATTGGATGAGTCAGGTGTGAAAATTCCTGGTCAGTCAAGCAATTGATGAGTTGTTTCAATCTAATCAGTTGTTTATCTTCAGTCAGACAGAGTTAGGCCCTGAGAGATGGGTGGATTCTTCAAAGGAATTAGTCATGAATATAGACTCAACACAAAGAGGCTTGCATTACATTAAGGAATCCCCAAAGCTGCATGGTAGGATCTCTGTGCCAACATCTCAATGAGCATGTGCATATACTCTGTATCCTCATGATATTTTCACTAGTGTTGCAACTGACTTTCTCATGTTTTTACTAAATAAAGGCTTTCATAATTTAAAAAATGAAGTGAAGGGAATTGCATTTTTTTCAGTATTCTCATCTCCTGAAAATTAGGTAAGTTACAAGTAATTTCTCATCTGTTCACCTGAATACAAGGTTCCTAAAGGAAAAATGTGGGGAGGGCAGGGGGTGTGTGTGGTATGTATGTCCATTATTTCTAAGATCCTATGGATTCTGCCCCATTAATACTTTAGCAAGAGATTCTAGGTTTACCATTACTTTTACATGCCGGGATCAGTTATCATAACATCATAGATTTATCAACGGAATTAACCCAATCAGTTATGTAGGCAGACTCACCACGTGATGTGGAAATTCCCTCTACCAGCCCTGACCAGTGGTCATCCACACCATGTCTGACCCCTTCCATGCAGTTTGACCTCTGCCCACCTTCTGGTTCAGGACCAGTTGTTATGAAGCTACTTTTTATGGCAATCCAAATTCTGTTTTTCATAGCTTCCCTCCATTTGTCATGTTTCTGCTTCTGGAATAACATGGAATATTTGAGAAAAATTCATAACTTTCCACTTATTTTTCTCCAGAGCTATATTGTGTATGGGTGCTATAAAGGGATATAAAGATACATAAGACATGATCCCTTCCTTCAGGTAGCTAACATACAATTCAATCTGTGAATGTCTCTCTTAAAATGTGACAGGCTGAATGGAACATAACCCTACAGATATGTTCTGAGCAAACCCTCCAGATGTGTTCTGAGCAATGAAGACTACAATAAGACTGCTATTTCTCATGATCTGAACTCCTTATTTCTATTAATGAAGTCTTTGTCTTGGCCTATCATAGCTGTGTCAGATACTGGGTTTCTGGTCAAATAAAAAGTCTGTCTTTATCTCAGCTGGCTGAGCAAGGTGCTTTTCATAAATCATGTTTACTCAGGTGTGATTAACCCCATGTTACTTAAGAGGAATTGAAAGGTCAGTAAAGTCGTGCAACATGCTCAAGGTCACAGAACAATTAAGTGATGGGGATGTTCATTGATGACTTTTTTATTTTTTCCTCCAAAGTGGAACAATCTGAAAGCATAAACAGCTTCAAAAAAGTTTGGTATTTGTAGATCCATAATAGAAAATACAGGTGTTTGGTGAAATAGCTTTTTATGCCCCTCCAGCATTTTCTAAGTATGGCAGGATTCTTTCATTGACTGGGTGTTGAGAAGCTTATTGTTGGCGCTTCCTGTATCTGCAAAAATATTCAGGGCTTTTTATCTAAGAGAGTTCTTGCTTCACTTTCAGGCCTCCTTGTCTTTGGTTCATTGCATCTCCCTTTCCTCTCTTGATTGCATTCCTGACACTGAGTATTTCTTTATCGTGACCTAAAACCTCTACTGACTTTCTCTACACTGATGCTTGCCAGATGTAGATAGGTCTATTTGCTACCTGGGAGGTAGTTGCCTGCAACTTTTAGATCCCAGTTCCAGGCCTTGATCTGGTTCTACTAGCTCCTACTTACAATTCAACTCAGATTAGTTTACTCAGCCCATATTTTTGAACACCAACTATGTGTCAGATAGGGATAGACTGTTGCTTATAGACAGGTGAAGTCACTTTGGTGCCATTATTTGGGATGGGATACTGAGCAGTATCTGTCCCAGTGTGGAAATCCATGCTTTCTATCCCATTATTTAAATCTGTCCTTAAAATTGTCAGATCTTGGACTCTGCACATTTGAGTCTTTCCAGCTGGATATTTAAGGTAAATAAGTGAAATAAGGAACCCCATTATTCCATGTCTCTTCACTGAGGCAGTGGAGTTCAGATTGCCTATAAATGTTGTAGCATGAAACATTTCAGAGAAAGTGGTGGGAATGGATGATATGAAAGAAATTACCTGTTTGTGGGAGAGGCCTGAGTCCCAGGAGTCTGTTGTCTCTGCCTCATTCCTCTCTAGACCTTAGTCGGGACTCTGCTGTGAGCCTTCAGGAATAAGGCAGTTAGTGCGTTTGCAATGCCTCCTGATGGTGTTCCTGCTGCAGCTGTCAGATGTATGGAGACATAATTGATGAAATCCTATTTATACCCTGGGATAAACTTAGAAAACCAAGCCATGCCGCCTAAACTAGCATATTCAGTGGATCCCCTTGCTGCAGTCTCTACCGTTCAAGTGTCAATGCTATACATTTTCTATTTGTCTCAACGTTGCTAATTGGTACATACCTTTGAATACATTAATAGTGCAACAGGAGTGCAGCTTCTGATGTCAGCAGGCCTGGGTTCAAAGTATGGCTCGATTCAGGGTCATGATCGGTGGCAAGTCTATCGACTTCTTCATCAGTAAAATTAGAAGAACAAATAGTGTCCACTTTACAGTGTGGTAGTAAGGATTAAATAAGCCACATTGTGCTAAGATCTTAAAACAGTGCCTACATACACAGGAAGCATTCAAAATTAATTGTTATTTTTATTCTCATTATTACTTTACCTCCAGTTCAGACACAGGAGTGGGTACTATGCCAGAAGGTGGCCTGGATCAGGAGCCAGAATACCTGGGTTATGGTCTCAGGTGTGCTGAGGTGGCAAACTATGTGACTATATGACCTTGGAGAAGTCATTGAGCTTCTCTGAGCCTCAGTTTCCTTGTGTGTAAATAGGTGTATGTTACAGTGTTTTAAATGCTAAGGTTTCTTTAAGCCCCCAAAGAGATCATCATCACCATCAATTGATGGGTCCCTAGATAATACAGCTTTTAAAAAAAAAAAAGGTAAATATTATTGAGGAAATTATATTTTTAAAGACTCCTCAAGGGAGCATTAAAGCCTATAGGAAAATTTATGCCAGAATATACAAATTATAAAACAAATAATGCTGCAGTGCTGCCCCTCTGGGTAGCATTTCCAAAATTATGTTTTTAGTCAGATGACAAGCTATTTGCTGTCAGTGTGGAAACATGATCAATAGACTTCATTTTTCAGAAGAATCAGGTACACCCCCATTGTCACTCTCATCACTAATCAAAAATTTAAATACACATATATGCCTGGAAATTCTAAATTCTATGCAGAGAATTTCATCATGTCACAGGGATCTTACTTTAAGTTGGTTACTCCTAGAAAGTAGGCTTATGATATCAACCCTGAAAATAGGATTGTGAATTTTGGGGTATTTATCTGATATGCTCTAGTGTTTGTGGCACAAAGGATTTCTGTTAGTCTAAGCAGAAATTAGGCTTTATATTCCATACCTCAGCTCTTTTCCCAGAAACAAAACTATTTCTTGTTCTGTGGTGTTGCTGGATAGAACCTTGCACCATGGGGTAGATCAGGAAAGGGAAAAGGAAATGTGTACGAACAACAACAACAACAACAAAAATAGTCAAAAGGAGAAGAAAGAAAAAGTTATTAGTTGCTATAATGGTTAAACCTAGAATCAAATCCCAGCTTACTGACTGTGTGACCTCAGGCAATTTAATTAACCTTTCTGAGCCTCATGGTTCCCGTGAGTAGGTCGAAGCTAATAATATTTGGATTTTAAAGTAAATGAAATATGTAAAGTGTCTAGAATAGAGACTGGAAAGTAGTAGATGTTTAATAGCTTGTAGTGATTATTTTTGAATATTAAGGGAGAGGTTTGTACACACTATACTGTGTTGATCCTGGAGCATAGTCACATGCTTCATAATTCTTCAAAACATCAGAAGAAGCTATGTTTTTAATATTCACTCACTTCACTTGTATTCATTGTAAATAATGGAACTGATTGCCTGAGTTAGCAATGTGGCTATTCCAGCTGCTATTTCTTTTTAAATGAGATTATTTAGTAAATATTCTTCAGAGAAGAATTCACTCATGATTTCAAGACTGTAGAGCAAAGGGACTGTAGCTAGACCATTTTTGGCAATGTTATATATTGGTAGGAGCCCATGATTCTGATTCAGATACTTTGTTTGAATGCCAACTAAACCACTTACTGGCTTCTGTTTCAGGGGTAAGGCATTTAACCTCTGAGAATAAGATTATCAACTGGAGGTGGAAATGGAAACAAAAACAACACCTATCTCAAAGGGCTGCCGGGAGAGTGGAGTTCAGATAGATGTGGGTGTATTTCTTGAGGGAGTAGAGTGCTGTAAACATTGATGTTGATTATTGGCCATGTCTGACCCAGGATCACAAGGAATAGAGTTTCCCATCCTCTTAGATTCTATTGTGTGCATGCAGGAAGAAGTGAAGGACACTTATTTCTTCTTTATGAACTGTTTTTACTCCTAACACTTCCAACACCAAATGTCTGTGGGTTTTTTCCCCACACCATCCAGTTCTCTCCAGATACCAACTGGGTGTCCTACAGTTCAATTCTTACACTACCTCCCCAGAGTTAGTGCAGGCTGCACGGGCTAAGGGCTCAGTGTTCAAAGACTTCCACCCACTTCAGATGCTAATCACAAGTGGTAGGCCTCCTGGACCTCTGACCACCTGGCCATAAATCGGGGTTCCTACGATCGCCTCCTCAGGTTCAGTAATTTGCTCTAGTGATACACAGAACTTAGAGAAACACTGTGCTATTACTGGTTTATTATAAAATATATTAAAAAGGATACACACAAACAGGCAGATGAAGAGGTACATAGGGTGAGATCCCAAGGATCCCAAGTGCAGGAACTTCTATTCCTGAAGAGCTGAAGTATGCCACCCTCCCAGCATGTGGATGTGTTTATCAACCCAGAAGTTCCCAAACTCTGTTGTTTAGATTTTTTTTTTTTAATGGAAGTGTAATCACAGGCATGATGGAATATTAGCTCAATCCCTAGTCCCTCTCCTCTCTCTGGAGGTTAGGAAGTGCTGGTGAAAGCCCTAGTTTCTAATCGACATTTGGTCTTTCTGGGTACTAACCCCCAAGCCTGAAGCTATCTCAGGACCTACCAAGAGTTCCCTCATTAAAACAAAAGATGCTCCTATCACCTCTATCACTTAAAAAATTTCAAAGTTTTTTTTTTTAATTTCAAAATTTTTGAAGTTCTTGTACCAGGAACTAAGGACAAAGATCAGAACTATGTTTCTTACTATATCACAGTATCATCCCTTTTTCCAGGAGCAACAGATTGAAGTATAGAACCTTTAATCATTTTACTTTTTTCCCCTACCAACTTGTTCCGTGAAAGGAGCCTCAAATTTACTAATTTAAATTTAATAATTTACTGTATTTAATAAATTTACTAATTAAGCCAAACTTCTTAATTTTTTCAGCTTTATCAAATGGAAATCAAAACCACAGTGAGATCTCATCTCACACCTGTTAGAATTGGCTGTTAGCAAAAAGATGGGACAGCAAGTACTGGTGAGGATGTGGAGGAAAGAGAATCTTTGTGTACTGTTGGTGGGAGTGTAAATCGGCGTAGCCACTTGGAAAACAGTATGGAGGTTCCAAACTTCTTAATTTTGGACCACATTAAAAACTGTGGAACTCTCTCTTTGCCTCCAAAGGCACCACAGTTTTTCTGAATAGAGCAAGGAGAAATGTGTTTCTTGTCTCTTAATTTTTGTAGACACAGCTGTTCATTTGAGAAGGAGGTTATATGTTCAATCTCAGCCCACCCGTGTTTTCACTGCCAACCCAAAGAAGCTGGAGGATATAAAGATATATAGTAGCCACCTCCTCACCTCTACCAGGTTACAGGATATCCTCCTTCAGGAAGTTCAGATGTCAGGAAGAAGAGGGAGTCCCACTTTTGAGCACTCCTGCTTTTTCTAGCCCATTTATTTCCTTCCTCCTTCTTGCCACTCTGAGACTTATCCCTCCCAGACTAGAGCTTCCAAATGGATGGAAGATGATAACCTGTGGGTTAATTGAACAAAGAAATCTTGAATTATAGAGAGAAGATATTCAAGGAGAATGTAAACAGTTGTGGAACTGAAGATCAGAGCCAGGTGGGGGAGGAGTGGAATATTTGGTATTCTGTTTTCAAAAGGTAGAAAAATATGTTTCTGTTTATTGAGGAAAAAATGTTACTAATTAAGGAGAGGTAATGAACCTCCAACTTAACAAAGACAAAAATAGAATGAATAAAATATTCATTAAGTCGGCAAAAATAAGAAAGAGGATAAAGAAGAAACCACAAAAGAGAATAAATAATAATCCTGTAAAATGGAAGGATTAATACCAAGTCTGTTAGTCATTACAATAAATATAAATGGGCTGAGTCTTCCTTTAAATGATGTTGTCAGGTTGTATTTTAAATGAAAGCTCAGTACGTGCTCTGTATGAGAAACTATTAGAACAAACAAATAAAGGTTGATGATAAAGAATGGGCACCAGTGGTAGTGATAATCTAGCTGAATTTTAATATCCCGTGAGTTATTTCTGTTCATATACCATAAATTTAAAAATAACAGCCTAGGCCAACTGGTCTATAGATTTTCTGAACTATATGGTTTATATTTTGCATTGATTTTTTTATCGTTTTATTCAACAAATAGTAACTCCCACCATATAGTGGCAAAACTGCATATTGTGACCGAGAGCCTTATTTTATCAATCTAGGAGATACTTGTGATTGGTTTAGACTCTCAGATCACTGCACCGTTCCTCTTTGTCTGCTACTCTGGCTGACAAGTGAAGCTGCAATCCAGTTGTGTGAGTTGATATGATTTGTTATGTGGCAGTCCCATCATCTATTCATTTTTGTGAATCTTATGTTCAATGTAAAGAGTCTGAAATGCATTTTGAATGAGAAGGGACATTATTAATTCAGTAATTAAAATTCCAGATTTTTTGCTAGTTGCTTTCTTTTTATCATCTTTAACTTTAGGGCTATAATTTCCTTTTGGAATTTAAAAAGGAAAAACAATTTTTTTCTATTGTCCTTTGCCGAATTGCTATATGGGTGTGCCAGCAGCAAAGGTTTCAAAAGGATCTTATTGTGCTTCTACTTCATCTGGGTCCTGGTTGCAAATGCAGATGCTCAGACCCCAGACCTTCTGAATCATAGTCTGCATTTTAATAAGATTCTTAGCTGATTTGTTTGCACATTCAAATTTGAGAAACACTTTTCTAGGAGATTTTTGGGGGCTGATATATTAATTATGAAACTAAAATTATCATTGGTCACAGTAGAAAATAATGACCAGAAAGGTCTTTATCCCATATTCCCACTTTGCTTTATCTGTAGGAGTCTTGGGATTTAATGGGTGTTCAGTCACAGAAATGATCTTATCCTGTTTTCTGGTATAATCATTTCTTTATTTACATTACTGGGATATTTTCATTCATTCTTGGTTTCAATGACTGAGATGTATACATGGCTAATGTTTATAAACATCTTCAGAACCTTTTGGAACTGGGTATAAATGACAAATAGAAAAAAATTTTAAATGTGTCTTTTCTGATAAGAGAATTTAAGTATGTTGGAAAGTGACAGTACTCTAGCTTTCAATTCAGTTGAACTACTTTGGGCACAAAGACAGAAAGGGATTTTTGTTCCAGCAAATGCACAGCAGGAACAGCTGAAACCCTGAGAGAGATAATGCACTAAGTATAGCAGTTAAGTGATAAAGATTTTGATTCCTAAAGTGGCAATCTCCAAGCATGAAAGCAGCAGGAACAGCTTAAGACAGCAAACAGAAATGGCAAGAATCTCCTGGAGCTATGAGGATGCCTTTGGGTACTGTCAGAGAGGAGGCCAAGTGGGGTACATCCCAAAAGACAAATGATTACAATTGATTATTGATTGTAGATCATGCAAGGCACCGTGAACTAGTATATCAAATGCAAAGATCTTTTCAAAAGTATTTCCTGTTTCCTCTATAAAATTCTGCACTCCTGGACATTCCTATTTTTCCTTCCTTGACTTTGCAGACCTGACATACACTGTCCAGACTTGCCTCCGTGACCTGATACTTCTTTTTTTTTTTTAATTTAATTTATTTACTTACTTACTTACTTACTTACTTACTTACTTACTTACTTACTTACTTATTTAGAGAGCCGGGGCAGGGGCAGAGGGAAAGGGAAAGAGAATCTCAAGCAGCCTCCCCTTTGAGCACGGAGCCCAACAGCCCAACACAGGACTTGATCTCACAACCCTGAGATCATGATCTGAGCCAAAGTCAAGAGTCAGATGCTTAACCGCCCCTGACCTGATCCTTTGGAGACTGCATTTTTTCTTTCTTAACCACTTAAATGTTTTGTTTCAATTTTCAGTTCAGAAGTGACCAAAAAAATACATTTCAAATCCAGACATCCAGATGCTGAAACAATATCCTGGACACACCTAAAATTCAGTAGATTGATCAGAAACAAACAAGCAAAAAACAAACTTATGATGCTTAGCCCTGCATAGAAGACTTTCAGATTGTGTCTGTAGAGTAGTCAGACTTTTTTAGGGTTGTCTCAGGAGCCCCTACAGAGGACAAGGAGGACCGTGCCACTGAGGTTTTTGGAGGAGCTCCCTCTTTGTCAATTTCATATATGTCAGTGGTGCCTCCAGTGTTGACAGAACTATGACTGTTCAGTTCTTCCCATTACTGGATTCAGGAAAGGAATCCAAGGCCAAAACATTTAACCTTACTTTGAAGTTAAAATATTTTTTTGTCAAAACTTCAAGTCCTGTCATATTTATTTCTTTAAGAAGTGAATGTAAGAATAACTAAAGTAAAAAAAACAATTAAGATAAAGAATTAAAGAATGCTTGCTCAGCAATGATTAAGCATCTTTTTCATTTTGGTATTGTACTAAGTGCTGGGGATATGATGAATCATAAAGCATGTCTGTTAGGAGGAATTTACTGTTCACTTAGGGCAAATTTCTCAAACTTGATTGTATATTAAAATCACTTGGAAAACTGTTAGAATATTTTTATGCTCAGGCTGCACCCCATACCAATGAAATTAGAAGCTCTGAGTGTGAGAGTGTGAGACCTAGGGAGTATTTTTTGAAGCTCTCCAGTGATCCCAGTGTGCAGGCAAGGTTAAGAACCACTAAGTTAGAGTCTGGGCATATAAACATAAGACATTTTTCAACTCTAGTCTATACAACTTAAGTGCCAATGGGATGACAGAGATGAAAAATGAAAGCTTGGGCCTTGAGAAAATGGTAGGAATTGACTGTGTGTGTCATAACTAAGAAACCTTTACTAACCCAAGATCACAAAAAGGCATTCCCTTTAGGGTGCCTGGGTGGCTCAGTTGGTTAAGTGACTGCCTTAGGCTCAGGTCATGATCCTGGAGTCTGGGGATCGAGTCCCGCATCAGGCTCCCTGCTCAGCAGGGAGTCTGCTTCTCCCTCTGACCCTTCCCCCTCTCATGCTCTATCTCATTCTCTCTCTCAAATAAATAAATAAAATCTTTAAAAAAAAAAAGGCATTCCCTTTGATTATGTATCTTTCGTTATGCCAGTACCACACTGTCTTGATCACTCTAGCTAATAAATTTTAAAATTGGGAAGAGTGAGTCCTTTAACTATATTTTGCTTTTTCAATACTGTGTTAGCTTATCCTGGGTCCCTTGCATTTCCATATGAGTTTTAGGATTACCTTGTCAATGTCTGCAAAAAGACATCTGAAATTCTGATAGAGATTATGCTGAAGCACCATCTTAACAATATTAAATCTTCCAATCTATGAACATGAGCTACCTGCTTCCCATTTATTTAAGTCTTACTACATTTATTTTTTTTTTTACTTGAGTTATTCTTATGTTCACTTCTTAAAGAAATAAATATGACCAGACTTAAAGTTTTGGGGGGAAAAATTATTTTAACTTCAAAGTAAGGTTAAATGTTTTGGCCTTGGATTCCTTTCCTGAATCCAGTAATGGGAAGAACTGAACAGTCATAGTTCTGTCAACACTGGAGGCACCATTGGTTTCCCATGATCCAGATTGGAGATGTCATCATTGATACTGGACATCACTGGCTTAGCAGTAATGCCTGATTCTGTCAACTTTTTCCCCCTATGCTATGCAATGTGGGAATAAGAACACATAAGAAATAGCACTTGTCTTTGAAGAGCTTGCAGTCTACTAAGAGATAGAACTCAATGAGCCAGGGATCTGGAGGCTTTCTATTTCAGAAATTACATATGTAACACTAGAAGTCTTTTCTTTACTATCAGGAATGAAACCAGGATGTTCACTGTCATAACAATTGCTTTGACAATGTATAGAGTTCCTGTCCAGCATTATTGAACAAGAAAACAGAAATTAGAAGGTTGAGGCTTAAAAAAAAAAAGAAAGAAAGAAAGAAGGATGAGGCTTAGACAGTAGTAAATACAACTGTCATTATTTACAAATAATGTAATTTTTTTTTACACAGAAAACACAATACAATATCCAGATAAATTACTAGGAATAATAGAATAGTTTATAGTATGGTGGCTGAGCAAAAGGCTAATATGCAAAAAGGAAGTTGCCTTTCTATGCCCCAGCAACAAGTAACCAGAAACTATAATTGCAAAGAGCACATTATTTACTGTAGTATCAGAGATTATCCATAATCTAGAAATAAATGTAAAAAATTGCAAGATGCAGAGGAAAAATCATGGAACTATAAGAGATGTTAATGATCTAAATAAATGGAGATTCAATTTATATTCCAGGTTAAGGAGACAGTATTTTAAAGATACCAATTCTCCTTTAGTTGTACTTCAGATTCATTGAAATTCTAATTAAAATCTCTGCTAGGAATTTTCATGGAACTTTATAAGCAAGTTCTAAAATTTCTGTGGAAAGATAAAGAGCCAAGGCAACTGGAGATTTCTGCCATACCAGATATCCATCACTGCAGACTGCCAATCAGTCATAGCTAAATCGTTTAAGATCTTTGTTTGTGTTTATGTTTCTAAGTGTTATGTATACATCAAAATGAAGAACTGAAGTAACACAGAACTTAAGTACAATTACTACTGCTTTTATTTTTGTTTTGCCTCTCTGCATTTTGTAAACTTTCTACAATCACTTTTTGCTACCTCATAATCAAAAAGAAAAACAATTCTAGTTTTCACATGTCTGCAACATGCTTATGTAGGTTCTAATAGTGCGTTTGGCATTTTCTTCTATAGTACTGCTTTATGTCTCTACTTGCTTTTTTTTAGAAGTTAAAAAGCTTCTAAATTGAGGTGTCTGAATAGAGCTGGAGACTTTGTGTCACTGCTCTTCTATAATCTGCTCGATTTCAAACAGATCAAGGTCACACATGCCTTCAAGCCCCAAGATCAAACCATTTCTATTAAGCCAGTCAACATGAATAGAGTTTCTTATAAGCCCATGATTTAAACTAGAAGTACACTGTACTTCATTACATTCTGAATACTAATAAACTTCAGCTTTTCTTATTGTCTCTTGGCCCAAAGACAGCGCTTTTGACTTGAATGAAAATAGGTAGAATTTGATGTTGTTTTTGTGATTTACTCAGTGATCTGTAGAAAGAATGATCATAGTTTTCAATGGCCACATAAATGAAGGTACCATCCTCATCGACTCAAACATACAGGTCCAGGACAGTTAGAATAACTTTAGAATTACAGAGGATTTAGGCTCTTATAAAAATTCATTTTTTCTCACTTTAATTCCTAGGAATGAGCAAGAAGCCAAACTGAACGTAAGAATTAATTTCAGAATTTAGTAAAGCCGTGTTCTTTCTCAATGATTTTTTTGGATACGAATGACTTCTCTGAGGTCTATCTTGCATGTAGATTCACTCTGTTATATAATACATTCATTGATGGTCACCTTTTTTAGTTAATAAGCTAAAAATAAGAGATGAGGCAATGACTGTGATTGCACTGGACTCTAGCTCCCAGGGTAGAGTCTAAGCAGTTTGAATTGACATTTGTGTCATTGTCAAAAACCAACCGCTTGCCATATCCACTGGTGTAAAACATAACATCTGGTTCCATATAATTAGGTTTTCAAGTTAGTTGATGAGAAAATGAGCCTTGTGCACTTATCCAAATGAAGAAGCATGAAGAATTTTGTTTTGATTGACATAAATATATGATATGAGGTTGAAAAATAGAGAAGCAGGTCTTGGAATCTCACTTGACCTCAAACATGACCATTGCGTATCACTAAGGGAAAACAGAGCACAAATTTTCTTTCATCACCATGCACGTGCTTGGTGATGACATTTCGGCATGAAGTGTCATGGGGGAGGATCTCCTGGGGTTGTTCTCTAATTGGGTGTTTGTCCCAGAAATAAGAAGGAATCAAGCCCAATGGCTTCATGATGTTGGGTGCAGAATCCTCGGCATTGTCATGGGCAGGGCTAGGAATGTCACTGGACCACAGCTCTTCACTGTTTGGGAGAGGGGAGTGGGGGGCATTGCTGTTGCTGGGAAGTGGCCCGCTGGGCAGAATGGAGTTGAGTGACCTGGCCCTTGCTTCTGCCTCTTGTCAGGATCCGAATATTGTCTGCACACGACTCTGCAAATAGTCCATTGCTTGGAACGTGGCTCCGTCCTTAGAGTAACCCTGTGGAGCTGTTTAATGAGTAAATTCCAGTTCTGAGAGCAGGACCACTAGAGACAATGATTTAGTTGTGGGAAACTGCCTCCCTGGTTTCCTTTCACAGCATCCTCAAGTTCTGCTCCCATTTGAACTACACTTACTTGGCCATCAGCCATCATAGGCATCCACCTCCTGGTCCCCACAGGGAGGGGGGTGGCAGGAGAAGGGAAACCGCTGCATAAGGGCTCTTAAAAGACAATGCAAATCCCATGGCTCTTCCCTTCATGAGAAGGAGTCCTGTTTCCTTTTAGAAGAAGGACTATTTTCTCTCTCCTTTTCTAGGTTTACACAGGTATGGAGCCTACTGAAGTGTAATTTCATTCAGAGCTTCACTGGTTTTAATAACAATAATATGTACTTGAGTTAAAAAGACTTGAGCTCAAGTTCTAGTTGTGCCCTTTTCAAGTTATGTAGATTTGGGAAATTAACCTCTTTTCAATGTTTCTTTATCTGTAAAGATAATATTTCTTTTCCCCAACTAATGGGTTGTGAAGACTAAAAGGGAAAAAAAAAATACGCAAAAGGACTTTTTATAAGGTAGCATTCTGTATAAATGTTACTACATTTTCCTCTTTAAAATACAATTATGGGATTGAAATATCAAGTAAATACTGTTAGATTTTCTTTAATTTGACTCTAAAAAAAAATCAAAGTAAGTATAGCAGGACTACCTACCTACATTTTCCAAGTGAGGAGACAGAACCTCATTAAGTTAAATGAATTAAGAAAAGGTCGTGCACCGGGTACAGTGGCAGGAATAAAGCTCACATTTTAGTGTATTTCAAATTGGCATTTTGGGAAGTTTCACAGGAGAAACTGTACTTTCAGTGAAAACTAAGAATTGTGAAATGTAAGATTTATTTAAATGAGTTCATAGCCAGTTATACAGCTGTATCCAGAGAACGTTGACTGTGTATCAGTGTTTGTCTAGGAACCACGTCATTAGTTGTGTTTTGTTCTGTACTTGGTTCTTATGCTTTGTAATGCAGTTATTAATGGCTTAGAAGAAACGTAGGGAAAAAAAAACCTCAGGAAAAAAAATGGAATAGTTTTATAATTTGGAATCAGAAATCTAAGTACCACCAGTAGGTTTAAAAATGAGCCAAAACTAGATGGTATTCAAGATAATAAGTATAATATTTTACATAAATATTCTAAAAATAAACCAAATAGGAAGAAGTTTATAGCAGTTTGTATGAAAGAGTCACTTAGTTTGATGAAAAACCCATCTATCTGTGGTGTGATTCAGATGCTATAAAGCCATGAGTACAGTCTTAGGAAGTGACCTGAACTAGACGCAGTAACAGACCACTCCCAGAGAGGGAACCTTGGTGGTTAAGGATATAGACTCTGGAACCAGTTAAATCCTAGCTCTGTGACAGTCTTCCAGTTGGTGTGACTTTGGGAAAGTTACTCAATCTGCTGTGCCTTAGTTCCTTCAATGGCAGAATGGAGTAAACAACAGGACGTGGCTTATGGAGTTTTAAGTGTAGCTCAGGTGCTCAAAATGGAGCCTGGCACAAATCTAGTTAACCATTATGATTACCAGTGCTAATTCTGAATCACAAACTAAGAAAAGCACTCACAACCTGGAATATTTCCAGAGGAGACAAATAGGACGGCATGAAGATAATAATTCAATACTATTTATTAAAGATTTATTAAGCTCCAAATCA
This sequence comes from Neomonachus schauinslandi, assembly GCF_002201575.2. Classification (NCBI taxonomy): domain Eukaryota; kingdom Metazoa; phylum Chordata; class Mammalia; order Carnivora; family Phocidae; genus Neomonachus; species Neomonachus schauinslandi. Next base: position 89,407,293 of record NC_058414.1, read on the forward strand.
TGAACTAAAAGCATTTGTATTTAATCCTTTCAAAAACCTTGGGGGTTAGGTATTATTATTTTTACATTGTGTATGAAACAAAGTGAATTAGAAAGGTTATATAACACAACCAGTAAGTGATAAGATGTCTGCTTGACTTTGAAATACCTCTACCCGTTAAGTAATGCGCATTTGAGGATCAGCTGACACACGGAGGAAGTTTAACCTGGATAAGCTGGGACCAAGTAGGAGCATATTGTTCCCTGACATTTGAAGGGCTGTCAAGTACAACAGGGGTTTGACCCTGCCCAGCTAATAATACAGTCCTACAGAAAGACTCCAGGACAGGGCTCTAGTTCATCTCCTTATCTGCTCAGGCCTGGGTTTACTGCATTAACCTCTTATCTGAACTTCATACCACTAAGCTTTTCTTAGTACAATTCATCCTGCATCCTGTTATGAGATTAATCTTCCAAAAATACTACCACTATTATATCAGCCTCCAGTTTAAAACCCTTCAGTGCGTCCTCCATGATATGCAAGATATCGTTCAGATACCTTAACTTGGCATTCAGAATCTTGAGCTGCTTTCAACCAACATCTAGAATTGTTTACTTTTTTTCATATTTTTAACATTTAAATGTAAATTCTTTAAATTTATTTTTAAAATTCTAGTATAATTAACATACAGTGTTATATTTTTTTTTATGATTTATTTAAAGAGAGCACAGGGGAAGGGGCAGAGGAAGAGAGAGTCTTAGGCAGGCTCCTCGCTGAGCACTGAGCCTAAAGCAGGGCTCATTCCCACAACCCCGAGATCACAACCCAAGCTGAAACCAAGAGTTGGATGCCTAACAGACTGTTCCACCCCTGCAGTGTTACATTAATTTCAGGTATACAGTATAATGATTCCCCAATTCTATACATTACTCAGTGTTCATCACAACAAGTTTACCCTTCACCTATTAAGTGTACCCTTAATATCCCCTTCACCTATTTCACCCATCTCCCTACACACCTCCCCTCTGGCAACCACCCGTTTGTTCTCATGGATGGGTCACAGTTGTTCTCACAGAGGGTATAATGCTAAGTGAAATAAGTCAGTCAGAGAAAGACAAATACCGTATAATCACTTGTGTGGAATTTAAGAAACAGAACAAGCAAAGAAGAGAGAAAAGTAGTATCATTTACTTCTAAGACCAAAAGTTGCCTAAGGCATAATATAACCTTGCCCCATGATTATCATATGAGGAAAATTTAGCTCCCCAAAGTTACAGCTAATTGAGAGAAGAGGGCAGATGATTATCCAGTTTCTATATTATTATTGCAAACAAGATGTTCAAACCAATGAAGGTAACTGAAGCAAAGCAAAAGTACATTGACCTGGACAATATGGTAAACTTTCCATATACATTTCTTCCACTCAGAGAGAGGTTTGTCTTTTTTCCCCCATTTTAAAAACTTCTTTTTTTAGGAGCAGTTTTAGATTCACAGCAAAATTGAGAGGAAGGTACAGAGATACCTGTAAGTCCCTGCCCGCTCCCATGCATAGCTTCCTTCCTTATCAAACCTCCCCCTCCAGACAGCACCTTACAGTTGATGAACCTACAGTGGCATATCGTAATCGCCCAAAGTTCGTAGTTTATAGGAGGCTTTGTTCACTGGTGGTGTATATGCCATGGTTTGGGTAAACACATACAGTCAAGTATCCACCATTGTTGTATCATATAGACAGTATTTTTACTGCCCTAAAAATCCTCTATCTACCGATCTATCCCTTAACCCCTACTCCCCAACCCCTGCAAACCACAGATTTGTTTTTTTAAGATTTGTTTATTTATTTTAGAGGAGGGGGAGGGGCGAGAGGGAGGGAGAGAGAAACCCAAGCGGACTCCGTGCTGAGCAAAGAGCCTGACACAGAGCTTGATCTCACAACCTTGAGATCATGACCTGAGCCAAAACCAAGAGTCAGAGGTTTAATCAACTGAGCCACCCAGGTGCCCCAACCATGGATCTTTTTACTGTCTCCATAGTTTTGCCTTTTCTAGAATGTCATATCGTTGGAATCATACAGTATATAGCCTTTTCAGATTGGCTTCTTTCACTTAGTAATATGCATTTTAAGTTTCCTTTGTCTTTTCATGGATTGAAGTTTGTGTTTTTACAATCTGTTATTAATGCCTTTCTGTAGCTTTTTTTTTGAACCTATAAATATGTCTTGACTGATTTGCTGAAAACATACATATGTAACTCAAGGCAAAGTCAAGATAAGTACCATGTTACAATCACTGAGATTTTTTTTTCTTTTTGTTTAATTTATTATTTGTCATTGTCATCCTTGAGCCCAGAGTAAGGATGGAGAGGTATCCTAGCAGTAGTGGGTGCTTCTCCATAGTTGCCAAAATACACTTATAGTTTAGAGAGACAAGTGCTGGTTCTGGAATCAAACAGTACGGTTTTAACACCTTGACTGTCCATTTCTAGCTATGTGACGTTGAGCTAATAAGTACACTTCTTTGAGCCTCACTTTCCTAGGCCTAAACTTGGACCTTTGTATCTTACTTTTTTTTTTGGAATTACTTGCCATGTTTTATTTGTCCTAAACAAAAACTTGCTTGAGTTTTCAGTTCTCCTTATCTATCTTATTTATTTACTTACTTACTTAGTATTGAAGTATAATTAATATACAGTGTTACATTAGTTTCAGGTGTACAATATGGTGATTCAGCAATTCTATACATCACCCAGTGCTCATCATAACGAGGGCACTCTTGATCCCCTTCACTTATTTCATTCATACCCCCCCCACCCCACCTCTGGTAACTGCCAGTTTGTTCTTTGTATTTAAAAGTCTGGGTTTTTTTGCTTGTCTCTTTTTCTTTGTTCATGTGTTTTGTTTCTTAAAATCCACATATGAGTGAAATCATATGGTATTTGTCTTTCTCTGACTGACTTTATTTCACCTAGCATAATACCTTCTAGGTCCATCCATGTTGAAACAAATGGCAAGATTTTACTTTTATGGCTGAGTATTCCACTAAATACATATAAACACATCTTCATCTATTCATCTGTATCCATAGAATGCATCTGTGGATGGACATGGGTTGCTTGCATATCTTCGCTAAATAATGCTTCAATAAATATAGGGTTGCATATATCTTTTTGAATTAGTGTTTTTGTTTTCTTTGGGTAAATACCCATTAGTGGGATTACTGGATCATAAGGTAATTCTGTTTTTAATTTTTTGAGGCATCCTTGTGCCTGTTGGTGGGAAGGCAAATTGGTGCAACCACTGTGGAAAACACTATGGAGTTTCCTCGAAAAATTGAAAATGTATCTTACTTTTTGAGGCTTGTGAGGTTTTATTGAAAAAATGAATTGAAAACACCTATTTAGCCTTTAGAGGCTGAGCTGAGCCTCAGGAGGAAGTGTCCTTGAGGGTACAAATAGTCCAGCTATCCTTTGTAGCAATCTTTATTTTGAACACCTCGTATAGGTCTTGGCACGTTACCCTAGTGAGATAATGACATAAAAAAATGCAGTATTTAAGGTCTGTTGTTTTTCTCTCATTGGGACCCACTGTCATCTTCCTGAAGGTACTCACCCTCTGGAAGCTGGAGCTGGAAATTTCCATGAGAAGACCCCCATCCAAACATATCACAGCAAGCTCTTTCTAACTTCTGCTTCATGTAATGGCAAAAACAGGCTCTTGCATCCTGGCAGCTTCCCGAAGCTCATCTTCCTCCATGCCTTAGGAAGTGCTCCTGGCCACTGGTCCTAGAGGACCAGCATCAGTCCTGTTACTCAAAATCAGTAACAAACAGGGACCCTGCAGGACTCGGTTTTCAAAGTGCCTATTTTGAAAGATAAAACACATTTTAGTCAGGAAGCCCAAAGTGCCTCTCTCTCATTCTTCAGAACCCACATCCTTTCTCTGTGATGTCTGGCATTTTTAGTTCTCTTGTCCCTTTACCCTTTCATTTAACACATCACTCCTTGACAGAGGCTCACCTTCACTGTCGGGGAAGAATAACCCCAGGGCAGGCCGTTTGCTCATCATCCTCTGTAGGGAAGAGGAATGCAGAGAAATAATTTAGTTTTTCCCAAATCTCTTTATCCTCTTTGATTTTTCTCATGCTTTGCTGGTTTGCAGGCACTCACTGGGGTGGCCACAGACAATGCACTAGAGAATTTTTTTTTTATTTCGTTCTTTTCTTCTCTCTTTCTTTTTTTCTTTCCCTTCAAAATCTGTCTTTGTCCTTCACATCATTGTCTAACCTCTGTCAGAGTCTTCATGCCCAGCTAGGAGATGTGATGTGTTCACATTTCCATTTTAATCATAGCCTCTGAGGGCTGGAAGGGAAGTTGGAGGTCACCAAGCCCAGCTCACACAGGGTCTGTCTTCAGCTCATGTAACAGACAGGCATTTAGCCTTTCTGTGGACACTTCCAGTTTCGGGAAGCTCCCTGTTTTGTACTGCAGCCCATCCCATTACGGGAGCACACCCGTCATCAGGGATCTTTCTTATTTTCAGCTGTCAGCTGTCGCCTGGTGACATCCAACCATTACTGAGGTTGTATTGGAGCTGTACAGAATAAATCTATCACCTCTTAGACTTGTTGTCTCTTTTCATGTGCTCTTTTATTGTATGCTTTCAGTGATTCCTGATACAGTGTGGCCTCCTGATCTGTTTCTTTAATTTCTGGTAGAAACAGTTTAGCTTATAAATGCTGTTATTCCCCCCAAATTGAAAACAAAGTACACAATAGGAACATAAGTGAGATAGAATTTTTTGTTTCTTTTACTAATGCAGCCTAAGACCCTTTGCATTGTAATATGAATTCTTCAGTTATGTTGCTGTATGCATCTGTGATACAGGCTGTTACTACTAGGCTAGAAACAGACCCCAAGCTAATATTTCATTGACCAAAACTCATTTCCTCAATCAGCAATCTTTAATTTGGTATTATCTCCCAGGAACAAATATTTTAGGGCAAGAGGAAAAGAGGTTTTGCAAAGACCACCCCCCCCCCAAAAAAAAGGCAGCGATAAGAACCAACAAGCTTTTCAAGGTAGTATCATGTTTTAAATTGATACAGTGTCAGATGATCTCACAGGAACTCAGCTAGACAATGGAAGAGATTAAGATGGTCTGTGTGCTTACTTACAGAGAACCCAAGATATCTCAAACTACATTCACAAAAGGAGAGAATGTGTATACTCATAAATACAAGCAAAAACGTTGGCTAATAGACTTCTTTTGGAGAGTTTAATACATATAGACAGCACCTTTTCATGTACACAAAAGGGGATATCTGGACTCCTATTTAAACACAAGGGCAGGATCAGGTTGAAAATCACCCACAGCTCTGGCAGATAGAACTCTCAGGGTGGGAGAGTCCTCTCAGGGATGTGAGTGTGGGCTTAGCAACCATGGTTACAGTAAGAGGACCAACATGACCCTCCAAGTTGGTTTTTTCCATGGAAACAGGGGCCTCTGACAGGGAATGAAGGAAGCTGGTAGAGAAGCAGTTGCATCTGCCAGACCACTGAGTAGGCTATGCATTGAGAGATACCTGTGGTAGGCATGGATTTGCAGGTGCACATAAGCACAGAGAGAAGCTCAAAGAGAAGGATGCACAGAGTGGGCAGTGCAAGAAATGGTGGGTATGTGCGTAGGGAGGGCTGGGTAAGAGAGAGTTCAGCTGGAAGAAAGGGAAGAATTAGGAAAACAAAAACATAACAGAAACCCCAATAAACCTTGACTTTGGTATCAGTCACATGTATAGTATGGAGACTTTTCCCGGAGACCTTCTCACATCAATTTTTAAGAACATTTTTCCTTGTTTTTATTAATATTAACTATTACATTTCAGCAAACATTTATTGGGCACTTTGCTGTGGACCTGGCTAAAGGCTCATTTATTTCCTATAGTATCTCAGTTAATCCTTAAAATTTGGTAATCCATTATGCTTTTGTTAGTGAAGAAGATGACAAAGAGCAGAAAGGTTAAGTAATTGTCCAAGATTATGCTTCTAGTAAGTCAAACCCAGCTTAGAAATAAGATCAAAGGAAAAAAAAAGAAGAAGATCAAAGAGTTTAAGCACCATGACATGATATATGCTTATTCTTTCATGTTAACCCAGATGACCTCCAGGAGTCAGCTTAATTCTTCTGATCTTGCACAAATTGTATTATATGGAATGAAAAATAGCAATAGGTTGACATGGAAGGAGAACCAGAGTGGGAACTTTGACAGAGATTGTTGTCTCCTTCCTCCTAGCTAAATTTCTCTCAGGTAAATCATTCAACTCTAAGAATCAGTTGTCTCAGCCGGCAAATGGGAATAACAACCTATCTCAGGGGTTTTCCTATAATCGAGTCATAAAATGCTTGTGAAGGTAAAAAGTAATGTATGAATGCAAAGCATTTGCATCATGTAATCTCTCAGAAGGCCAACAGGAACTTTGAGATTGGAAGCAAAATCCATGATATAAACTGATAAATTATATTGTTATTTTTGTATTGATTTATAAAGCATTTTTGGAGCACCCACAAATCAGGTGTTGTGTAGAGCAAAAGGAGAAACAAAGATATGTAAGATATAGCTCTTCCTTCAAAAGGTTTATAGTCTAATAAAGAGTTTTTACTGGTATTAGCTGCTATATTTCAGAAAATTAATTTTATTTCCAGCATGTGTTTGTTTATGTGATAATAAACAGTACTAGTATTCTTGGATTTCTTGTCTGAAAACACAGGAAACTGAGATTTTTGGTCTTGGTTTTGGTTTGGTTTGATTTTTATCCACTCCAATACAGAGTATGTACCTTAGCTCAGTACCTCTATTTTTTCTGCTGTATTATATTCAAACTTACTACAAATAGAATGATGCTACTCATTTGTAAATATATTTATAAATCACTTGAATCTGGAGATGCATAGCAATTTTAAAATACTTACATAACAACCTACATTCAAGTTAAAGGCAGAAAGATGTGAAAATTTTTCTGGAGGAAGCAATTTTCTTCAAAAAGGAAGGAAAAGACCTCAAGGGCCACTCCCTGACTCTATAGAACCCTTTGGTTCACTCTTACGAGCTTCTTAGTTCTTAGTTACAGACGCAGAGAATGGTGAGCAGTAAAATTATTAGAGTTACTTTCCAAGATGGATGATATGCCCAGGGTAGCAAAAGGTTTAATCACCAGATTCCTTCTATTGAAATTCCTGCCCAAATAAAATCTGCCATTTTATGTCAGCCAAATGGTTTTTGCTTCTTATTCCCAGTGAAAACTTGAGCAAACCATCATTGTCCCAGCAGATTAACCTGAGGAAGGGTTCAGCCCATCTTATGTCTAAAGCCAGAAAGTAGCTGGAAAACTGTGAAATTACTCACTAGGAAAGCAGTTGAGGAGGATTTTTTTTTTTTTTAGATGTGGAGGTGGTTGAGAAAGGAAAAAAATGAAAAACAGACATTTGATCAGAAAAAAGGTATGTATATGCCCCTTTTTCTTAAGTTCTACCATTTTCTCATGATCTAGGGATAGAGAGTATTAGAATGGTAGAAATGATATTACAAATAGGATGTAAAATTGAGGAGAAAAACTACAGTATTTGAGGTATTGGAGGTTTTTCTACTTGGATAATAACAATGGTTAATGTAGACAGGCAGGAAAGTGATTATCAACTTAAGTAACAACACAGTCTTCTCCATGGAAAACTTACTGTAGTTTTTTCATCACTGCTGGTTTGGCCTCCTGCCCAGGAGGTGTCCTCAGTTATGACCTGTACCAGATAACTGGTCTAGAATTTCTGCTAAGGAGCTCTTCTTTTTTAAAGAAAATTATTTTTCCCCAGGATATTATCATTTATAATTTACAGATCAAGACGCAGAGATCAAGGACCTTGAGGAGTCTGGAGTTGATGGCATCTGGTTGTGGGGCTGAGTGCCGAGAAGAGGCCTTCTGGCCCAGAGTCAGGAGAAAAGACTGGGTATCACTGGAGAGAAGTCAGTAGGTGGTGAAGGTGGATGCCTAGGGCTTTCTCTCTATAGCCTCAGCTCCTGACAACATAAGAGACTAGAGACAATCGTTAGAGTTTGGGGAACTTTGCAGAGAGTAGTGAAGGTTTGAAACAGCTATTGGAGAGTTTGGGCGGAGAGCTGATTCAGGAGAACCCTGGTGAGGTCGGGATCTTGTCTTAATCATGGTTCCAGTCCTCATGGCGGGTGATTGTCAGCAGCAGGGCAGTAGTTAACTCTGCCACGGGAGCAACTGGGACATTTCCCAAGAAGGATTCTACAGAATAGTAAGGAACGAGTGATCCATGTCCACTAGTGGGTAAAGAAACGGACTATGGAGTATTGTCTAGATAGGGATAGAAATGAGGGAAGGAGGTTAGGGAGAAACTTATTAATTAGAAGGAAAATAGAGGGTCTAGTAGAGATCTCTCTATAGTGAAGAAGATAGTTCATTAGAAGGAAAGGTAGTGAGCAAGAATACTAAGTTGGAGTCAGTGGAGTATTAAAGTTTAAGATTTGAAAGATAGAATAATTCTGAGTTTTAACAAGTTCAAACTTGTGCCAAAGGGAATGGATCACTGAAACCAAGTGGAAATGAGGGCAAATGGAGTTGAAGAGGTTAAGGAAATGTTAATCTAGGACATTGGGTGGGTTAACTGTGTGGACATTTAAATCCCTCAGGTGGCTAGTGGGATCAGAAGTGTAGAAGAATATCATGTATCTAGAGCCAGAATCTTCTGAAAACGTGGTTGGGTGTGCATGGATTTGGCTAAATGGAAATAGAGGGGTTAAATGGCAAGAATGTCCAGTTGTTTCTATTTGGTTATGAGTTTGAACAATGAAAAGAAGTGAGAAGTCTCTCCCACACACGTGCACAGAGAGTGAGAAGATGAGCAGTCTACAGTGGATAATCCAGGGAGGTAGCATCCTCAGAGATGGGAAGCAGAGGCTAGTCAGTTCACATGGATCCACAGAGTTTGCAGAGCAGGAAGGGAGGGGAGGAGAGCCATGGAAAGTAACAGAAGTGAAATGAAAGAGGGTGGTAACTGGAGGGGTTATGATTTGAATCAGCGATGAAGGACATCAAGAACAAGTGACAGGATAGGATTAGCCAACTGGAACATTGATTTAAAGATGTATCTGCACTTAGTCACACAGAGACACTGGGTGGTGTCCCCAGCAAGATGGCATTTGTTGTCTGTGCTTCTGCAAAGAGGCCTATATTACAGAAGGTAAAGAAGACAGATACGAATATTTATTGCACTGTAGACAAATTATGTCATTTAATCTTTATAATAACTCCCATATGTATGCATAATTATCCTCATTTTTTAGATGAAGACACAGAATCTCAGAGAGGTAAAATAATTCTTCCAAGGTTATTAATGCCAACAAGTGCTCAGTACAAAACTCCAGACACAGGTTTGTCTGAACATTCTTTCTTTTGTACCAAGAATTGACATCTAGCTCTGGATCCATACTTTGCTCCAGGTGAATCAGTTAATTTCTAAGTCTGATTCTTTATCAAAAAAAAATAGCAATAGTATCAACTTTGTCTAACACTGACTTCTTAAATGATCAAGAGAGATACTTGTAAAAACAGTCTGAAATAAACATATAAAACTATACACACATATATTAACTCCTTCATTCATGAATGTACTTTTTTTTGTATCCTTAAATCCTTAGGAATATAGGGAAATAACTCATTTATTCACTAACTTTAAGTGTAATCATGTTTCTATAGTATAAACCCTGACTGTGAAGAGTTACTAAATGTAGAAAATAGAAATGTTCACCTTTATAAGACTGAATTCTTTTTTTTTTTTTTAAGATTTTATTTATTTGACAGAGAGAGAGAGACACCGAGAGAGGGAACACAAGCAGGGGGAGTGGGAGAGGGAGAAGCAGGCTTCCCGCTGAGCAGGGACCCTGATGTGAGGCTTGATCCCAGGACCCTGGGACCATGACCCGAGGCGAAGGAAGACGCTTAACAACTGAGCCCACCCAGGTGCCCCAGACTGAATTATTTTCTATAAAGGAAAATATCTCCAGCCATGTAAAAGGGATCACATTCATGCACATTCTTTTGAGCACTTGACATTGTAATGTTTTGTTGGTGGTACCAATCTAATGGTGGTAAAATGGTTTCTCATGGTGGTCTTCACTTGAATTTCTCTGACTGCTACTGAGGTGAGCATCTCTTTCTTTGTTCATTGGTTGTAAATGTTTCCTTTTCTATGAAATGCTGGTTAATCTTTTTGCTCATTTATTGCCCTTTTCTATTAAGATCTTCCCATTTCATAAATGTTGAGTTTGCATCAAGAACATGAAATAAGGTTTTCACAGTCACACGGTAAATTGGTCTAAGAGCTCAAGCTAGGACTGAACTGGTCCGTGCTTTTACACAAATCATGGTCTCTTTTCCACTGAGATCCCTCCTCCTCAAATGAGAGGGAGCACCTGAGTGAGGCTGTTAGCATGGGACCCTGTGGGATATCCAGCTGGGATGGTTCTTGTTACTTCAGCTTTATTCTTCCAACAGAAATGAAACAAAATGTTCCAGACACATCAATATCCAGGGAACCCTGTCAATTTTGATGATACATGGAATTTGTCGTAAAGCAACCACTGGTACAGAAGTCCCAGTCTGGAGAGAGGTGGGGGTCAATGTAGATATGATTTGAAGCCTCGTGTAAGATATATGATAGGTATTAGACCAATGACAGTTGGAGCCACAAATATAAAATGTGACTTGGGAGAGAGGCTGGCTGGCTGGTCAGCGTTAGCTTTTATTACTGCAGCCTACTTCCCCTTTGTCTCATGGTATTTATAACGTACTTGATAGTTTGTCATTCTCTCTGTTCTCACTGCGTATGAGAAAAGGGAGAGTGGGGGATTGGCATATGAGGAGACAGAGGGAAGTGATTTTCTGTCATTTCCTAATATCCTCAAATAATAATTTGAGATCTGGAATGGAAGAACACTGTACAAGTGGGATATTTTAGTGAATTCACTCATTCATCAATTCATTCATTCTCTCACTCCTTCCCACCCCCCTCATTCATCATTTTAAGCACTAAATCATTTTGCTTGAACAATATGCTGAGTTGAGCTAGAGGGGAATCATGTTTTTCTATTGAAATGGCATCCTGTGGTCTATATGCATTCTTTGCCTTCCCACCTGCTATCAGTTTCTTGGGTTCTGCCCACCATCTTTCTTTCTTGCTCAATTCTTTCTCCTCCTTATTCAGTGGCTCTTAGATTGGAGAAAATATAGCATCCATGGAACTTTTTGCATGCAACTGAGGTAATTCTCCTATGAGACACCCAGGGTCTGTGTCCCTAGCCCCATAAACACTGGGCTGACACCATGGATCTTCAGGGTGGTGGGAGCAGAACACTAGTCCTTGATAAGCCCCAGCGCATGTTCTGTGAGATGAGCCTCATGCTGTGGGCTGATTTTCATGCCACGGGCAGAAGTAGATGTGAGGGCGTGTGGGGATGTGGAAGGAGAAGAGGGCAGACAGCCCACAGCAAACTTTTGAAGACATTCATTGATATCTTTCCAATATTTGGTACAGGACAAATAGTTCTTTGTTTCTAATATGACAGCTTAAAATATAATATTTGTAACTATGCCTTGTTCTATCACTACAGCATGCAAAATACTCCTCTCAAAGCAATACTTTAATTATCCTACCTCTCTCGTTTTTAATTCTTCATCCTTCCTTCCACTGTTATTCCCATATTCTCTTTATTGAACTAGTATGAAGACCCTGTAATCCAGCCCTGTCATTCTAAAGAAGAGAAATTGGGGGCCAGGGGCTTTGTTCAGCTTGCTTAAGTTTTTAAATCCTGAAGCTCTGGTCTTCTGTCTTCTAGACTAGTATCCTGTACTCATCGTTTCCAGAGTTGATACTCCAGGAAACTCCCTTGCAGATGACACCTCCAACAGCCTTGCAGACAGGCTCCCTTTTTTGTTGTCGTTGTTGAATATTTGGAGACTGAGCCCCTAAATGCCCTAAGGTTTGTTGTCCCATACCGCTGACTTTGTGGTATTGACAAATGGACCTCACAGAGACCTTACAGAGTCCTTATCCTCTGTGATATCTTACCAGAATGCAACTCAATACAAAGATAGCTTTTCTGGTATGCTTATTTTCTGGGATTCTCCCAAATCACAAATATCTTGGTTATATGAGGGGTTTACTCTATTTTACCTATCCTTAGGAACCCATATTTAGTAAAATGTCACATCAAACAGGACACTCAATTATGCCACATGTACAATAGTTCATTCAACAAATGTGATCTCTTTGAATACCAGTCATGCGCATTCAACTGAACAGCAGTGAAAATATAGAGGACAGATAGGATTTTTATCCTCAGAGAGCTTATAGGCAGTGGCAGAAATGGGTATGTAAACCAAAACTTCAAACCCTGTGCCCGAGCAAGCATCATATATCCTAAGATTTAAAGAATGATCCAGTGTTTTCAGGCAGACAAAGCAAGCCATAAGGCATGGCGGCATCAGAGAGGCGGTGCCTCTTGCTTGCTGGACGGCTCAGCATGGGTCCATCCACACTGCCCACTGGTGGTGGAGGCAGGAAAACTGAGGACAATCTAGGAAGCAGGCTACTGCCTCAGGCACGCACAATCTGCCATTTTCCTCTCTCCAGTGTCCCGCCCAGCCTCTCACCGTGACGATGAGAGGGGAGCTTGGGCCAGAGCTGAACTAGTCAACTATGTAACAGGAAACGGATTGTGGCGGAGAAATGGCCTCTTGAACACGGGAGGGCCTCTGGAGCTCTGCTACTTGGATTAAGTCAGAAGCTCGGTGTTCTTCCTTGATTGTAACACAGGCTGTGGTAAGAGTGGCAGGTTCCTAAGCTATCAAAACGGAGGAGGAAATGATCGAAGGCTACCCAGTTTGTCTCTCATATTCTTTATTATACCCACATCTACATGTTTTCTCTCAGAATGTCATTAGTAAAAGCTGGTGACCTGTCTGAGCAAGTCAGCCAAGTACACGTTTAGTTTTGTGTGAAATCTCAAACTTTCAGCATTCTTTCTTTTACTTCATGTTCATCTTACTTCTAGAATCAAAAGAATCATTCCACAATTCTGCCAGTTTCTCCCTCCATATTATCTGTCTTTCCATAAGATCTGTAGACTTGTGTATTATCATCTACTAATTCAGCTTGTTTTATTTATTTCGACTAACCCTCATGTACTTTCCTCTTCATAGTCAGTGGACTCCCTATATGAACTCCCTTTCTGATTATTTTTCCCCATGAACCACCATGAGTTCATTGAACTACAAACAACACAGGAAGACTGGAATGTAGGAAAAACACAAAAGGCTTGAAAAGATAGGTGTGATGGATATATTTTATTCTCCACTCTTTCACCTTACTTGGTACTGCAGGAAGCTGAACCATATGGACCATATCTATGGGTTCTCTGCTGCCAGTTGGGTTCAACCAATGTGAGGAACCAGAAGATGATCAGAAGGCAAGAGAAGGGTTAGATTAGGTATTTATTCCCTCACCTCCCCTCCGCCAGGTCACCATAGATTGCCGTATCCCTCTACTGAAGGCCAAAGTTCCAGTCAGGCAGCTCTTGCCACAGAGTTACATCCTGGTTCCAGGAATCTCTTTCTTCTCTTCCTCCTCCAGGCCTAAGGATATCAATGGACCCTGCTTATACTGTACCCTAAGTACTGCACTTTCCTTTCTTGGTTCTCTTAGGGCATTCCCATAGATCTGTGTTGTAGGTGGTAGGATATATGAGCCTGAGGCTCAGAATGGAAGTTCTAGGATAAAAGTATAGATTGGTAGTTGACGTTGGAGATGGTGTGCAGAACAAGAAAGGAAAATGGCTGAGGAAAGAAGGTTAGAGAGTGCTCATAGGTTCTCTAAGGGATGTTTCTCAGTGTTCTTGCCATATTATCCTCTCCCCTTTTTATCCATTAGTATTTCTGCCATTCAAGAATATATATACAATGGCCAAATCATAGCCATGAAAGAAATGAGTGATACTTTAATGGGCAAAAATAAAAATCTTTATTTTTTTAATTTTTTAAAGATTTATTTATTTTAGAGAGAGAGAGAGCAAGAGTGGGAGGGGGAGAGGGAGGAATAATCTCAAGCAGACTCCACACTGAGCATGGAGCCTGATGCGGGGCTTGATCCCACGACCCTGAGATCAGGACCTGAGCTGAAGGCAAGAGTCGGACACTCAACCGACTAGGCCACCCAGCTGCCCCAAAAGTAAAAATCTGTAAAAAAAAAAAAAAAAATTTGGTATGTGACAGTCAGTCATGGCATATTTGAATCTGTATAATAATGAGTTTTATTATAAATTCTTTAACATGTGTATTTATAGAAAGAAATGCTTTAGCTAGACTACTTTTCCCTAATAACATTTCTTACTGGCTGCTTCAATTGTTTTCTCCTTTTTATGGCACATTAATTTAAATGGAGCAGGCCTTGCTCTCTACGATAATTGTCATTTAGTTGGATGTTAATTATTTTCACAGGTAGAGTAACCACAGGATAAACCATTTTTCACAGTTTCCTTTATTGCTCCAGGAGTCCCAGTTTCCATTTAGCCATAAAAGTTTTAAACATTTGTGATTTAATACTGACCAACTCTCCTTTTGAGAAAAACATTCACCTTTCCTCTTCAATTTCTCATGACCAAATTCTAAAAATGTGCCCTGACTGCTTCCTTCACTAGCCAAGTCATTTGATACTCCAGTTTTTATAAATTATGTTCCTGGCCCAAATAATAATAATGTGAGTGAAAATGGCACTTTTCGTTACTTTTTGTTTTTAATGTTTCTACTTGGTACATGTTTACTTCCTTGGAATATTCCTGCCTTTAGTCTCTCTCCTCCTACTTGACTCATTATTTCCTCAATGGCAAAGTCTCAGTTTCAATGGTAGAATAAAATGGGACACATTCTACTGAATGTAGCATGTCATTCATCAAATTTAAACTATGAGTTGTGTATCCACAGCCGTGATGGAACATGGTTCAGCTTCCCCATTTCACCCCCATGAGGAGTGTCTTGGCCTTTGTTTCCCCCTGTGTTCTTAAGAAGGCACATTGGCTCTGTCAGAATGTTAGAGTCCTAAAAACTACAGCCATTGGTCTTAGCAGTTGGTTTTGTACACACACCAATATTTGGGAAATTCTTTATGCTCTTTGGTGCTTAGTTTTTTTGTTTTGTTTTTTAATATTATCATGAGACAAAGTTGGTAACAGTGAGGACCTGCTGGGGTGCCTGGATGGCTCCATCGGTTAAGCATCCAACTTGATTTCTGCTCAGGTCATGATCTCGGAGTTGTAGGACCAACCCACATCGGGCTCCTCGCTCAGTGCAGAGTTTACTTGTCCCTCTCCCTCTGCTCCTCCCCCTGCTTGCTTGTTTGCGCTCTCTCTCTCAAATAAATGAATAAAAAAATCTTAAAAAAAAAAAAATCGAGGACCTGCTCTTTTGATGCCTGAATTTCAACTTGGCACGTTAAACATATGTTATCTATGCAAAGTGTTATAAATCACCATATGAACACTAACTATACTTGTTGTATGCATATAGAATGAGTTTTTATTCTAATTTCTGGTATATATTTTATTGTAGTTGAATAAATGGGGATAATGCATCAACTGATAATTATTGGGCACCTCTCTCATCCTTATACTGCTCTTGGTGTTAGAATTAACTCAAAAGGAAAAATGTTTGGATTCTCTGTCCACTCTGATGTAGATTTTTGGTGGGAAAAGGAGAGATACTATAATTGTCATCATAGAGAGTAGAATTTAAAAAGAGTTTTGAACAAGGGGGGTGAGCTCGTGAAAAGAAGGAGTCTATTTCAGGATTCTGGAATGGCATAGAATATAGCATATGGCCTTTACGAGAAGAAAGAGAAAGGATTGTTAGTGGCCTTTTTGTTTTGATTCCTTAGTTTTTATGCATTTTCTTTATGTACTATTTCTTTTCTATTTGAACTCTTTTCTAGATGATCCTTAATATAAATGTACTGTTTAAGGGGAAATGCCAACTCTTAGTCATCTAGAAAAGCTGTTTCACTCTGACCTAAGATTAATGGGTATAGATAGTAACAGGAAGCCCAAATTGGAAATAGATCTGGTTTTGGAATTCTCCATTACAGAACACCAATATATTAAATAGATATAAGTGGAGCTTATCAGTTGTAAAGGAGACAGGAAGCCTCTACCCACACCCACACCCCCACCCCCTTGCCCAGTGGGTTTGAAAATTACTAATGTACTTCTTTTCTGTTGTTAGGCCATCTTCATATTAGCCTTTGTTATTAAATAAATGGGGACTGCTGACACATGAGCCTCAACTCAGATCCCTTTGCTTGTGGTTTTATAGTTAGTTGCCAGGAGGGTTGTTTAATGTAAACGGAGTAACAAATCAATGCAGGCAGGGAGCAGAGAGAGGGAATGGGGCCATAAGAAGTGTTTTTCTTTTTCTTTTGTTCTTATCACACCCATTTTACCAGAAGATGTGTGCAAGCAGTAGCATGATGACCCCTTTTCCCACTGACCCTTTGGCAGACACTGGACATGTGCTACTTGGAGGCTATGTCTGGATGATGGGGGGTGAGCCCCGCGACCCACTGCCCAGGGGATTCTCCATCCTCCAGGTCTCCTCACAGAGCACATAATGGAAGAAGTCAGTATTTCGGCCAGGGTTGACAACCATCTTGGCTGGCCCTATAGACCAAGTGCCAAAATTCCACTTTAATTTGTGCTGAGTAGGCAAGTACGTAAGTCAGGAACTCATGAGGGCAGGAAGCCAGGGCTTTGAATGGCCACTTCTGTGCCTTTTCCAGCCCATCTTTGGAGGCAGCCCATTCCTATCAACACGAAGGCTGTCATTGTGCTCCCCCCCCCCCCCAGAAAAATAGCTCTGTTAAGTAAGGAACCAGGTAGTGTCACTGTTGGCAAGTTTTCAGTGGGTTCTGATTTCCAAGTTGTTGACTTACTACTGGTCCACTGATTTGATACTCTGCAAATGAACCAGAAGTACAGAGTTAAACAAGCTGACAAAGACATAAGTCGGAGAAAGAAAATGAGTAAATTTTATTTGCTTTGCAATGACATCCTTAATATTATGAAAATACTGGATTATTCTTTTGGACTCCTGCTTAGTGACACCCAAGAAATGAGTTAGGATCTCTGATGAATGAGGAGCTACCATGGGAAGACAAATATTTATCAGAGAAAGGCCACAAGGCATGTACCAGGACTGCAAGTCTATTTTTTTTTTTTTAAGATTTATTCACCTATTTTGGAGAGAGAGCAGGAGGGAGGGGGGAGGGAGAGAGAATCTCAAGCAAAGTCTGCCCTCAGTGCAGAGCCCGACATGAGGCTCCATCCCACAACCCGAGATCATGACCTGAGCTGAAACCAAGAGTTGACACTCAACTGACTGAGCCAACCAGGTGTCCCCAAGCATCTGTATTATATTAAACATCGAGTGTCTCATCACCCCTCAGTCAGTTGAAAAGATTTTTTTTTTTTTTTTTTACTGAATATACAAGATGTTTTGTAGAATTCTGAAACCAATTTAAAGATATTATGACCTCTCAGCGACTTTGGTTACTGCGTAAGAAATCTTCCTATCTAGATTAAAATGTCAAGATTTTATGAAAGCCACATCTCTAATTAATCAAAACATGTTATCAATTCAAGGATTAAATCACTTCACTAAGAAGTCAGGTTAGTTTTTGTTATTTAATGAACCAAGCTAGACGTTTAATAACTAAATACTTGCCATTTGATCACCTGATTTGGAAAAATAACAATTACTCTTTGTGGCGGCTTGATATAATGCAGTCTTTCAATCTGGGGACACATCTTGAAACTGATGACACTGGTGTCATTTAAAAAAAAAATTCTTCCATTTTTTCTAGTGAGAATTTGGCAAATTATTAGTTAATAGCCTATTTGCATGCTGATGGGAATGAGCCAGGAGAGAGGGAGGAGGGAAACTAGCAGAGACGTCCTGAGGTAGATGAGCAAAGACAGAACCTGCTGAACTGGGGAGACGTTGCCTCCAGCTGGGATACTGGGACTTCATCTCTGGTAGCAGCAGGCCAGGCAAAGCGTTGGGGCCCTGAGGCTCGTAGCTGTAAGTGGCACGGTAGGAGCATGTGAACCTGTTCTTTAACTCCTATGTGTTTTCTCATTGTAAGAACAAGGGACAAGGTCATTGCTGAAAGTGAGAACAGGTGAGGAAGTCCTGGGGCTCAGAAGAGACACGAATGACATGAAACAGTCTTCTAATGGACATGAGATGTAGATGAGCCACCTGTTGTGTCCTTAATGGCTCTTCAGTTGGCAGTAATATTATTATTCCCAAGTTGTAAGAATTTGTGTGTCTGTCTAGTCTGTCTAGTCTGTTGTTCCCTTGCCTTTGAAAGATGTCTGGAAAAGGGGGCTAAGAGACTGCTTTTATGTTTGTGCCCTGGAGACCCTGAACCTCTTCTAGGGTAGGTGCTGACGGCACGTGAACAGCAGTGACCCAGGTCCTCGTCTGTCTTCCTCTCATCCCTTTCCTCTTCTCTCCCCTTCGTACTCCCTTCCTTCCATCTTCCTCTTACCTTCTTTTCTGTCCACCTTTCCTCATCTCTTTCCTCTAACGGTGTTCTCTATACTTATCTTTCAGCTAAAAATAAAATTGAGAATTTACCCACCAATGAATTTATATCACTTATAAATAAATCAATATACATCTACTGCTGAACTAATTTTTACATTAAAATATATCCCAAAGTGAATAAATAAATAAAATATATCCCAAAATACAAATTTTAAAGGAGCTTATACCCTTCTGCCCAGGATAAGTGATTTGGGTGAGGGAGTAAAAAGGAATTTGTTTATTAAGATGAGGGTGCCTGAGGGATATAGGTCCCAACATCAGTTTCTAGGATTGCCAATCCTACAGGCTCCTTCTGAGCTCCATCAGAGTGAAAATGGGGGCTCTGGTGACAGAGTTGTTAGGAGATCTTCACAGTGTCCCCGGAATGTGGAAGATGTGCTTAAACATGGTCAGAGACACCAGTGGCACATTTTTCCAGAATTTTTTGAAGTGGATGACAAAGGACTAGAGCAAACAGTGAAAGTGAAATTAAGGATGGGGGCTACCCCACCCTGGTTCCTGGACGCCTCGTGTAGTACAGATCCTGTCCCGGCGGCTCCGGAGGCTCCGTAGGCTCCGTGTGCAGGAGAAGAGACAGCACAGGAAGGACAGGAGCTGTGAGGCTGTGCTGGAGCCTGGCTACCAAGCATCTGCGCCTCAGCCTGAGAGGAGCTGAAGGAGTGAGCTATTGCCAGTGGCCAAAGAGAGACAAAACTGCCCTAGAAAACCACCCACATCATCCACACGGAGACTGCCGTGTTAACCATGATCATGTCCACCATGTTGCCAGAAGCCCATGGAATGAGCCAGAAGCTAGGACTGCTTCTTACATAGTACATGTGTAAAAAATCGTGCAAGAGGATCTCCTCCTCCCTCCTTCCCTTCTTCTGACGTCCCCCACCCCAGAAGAGCAAGACTCAGGGCAAGGTGGGAAACCACATCGCAGAGCCAGAACACCTCACCCACTCTTTGCAAGGTGCTCGAGTAAGAAGGAATCAAGTAGATCAAGACCCCACCCTACTCAGAAACTAGAGATACAGTTCCTGCTGGTGGTGAGGGAGGTCTTCAAGTAGAGTGGTCATAGGAACTGAAAACATCTGGGATGTCCCTAAGATAACATGAAAGAGCAATTGGACCAAGCATGACTGAGCCAATGGTTAAGAAGATATTTACAATTTCATGTTTAAAGCTCACTGTGTTACACTCAATAAACCAATCACACAAGCACACACAAACATAGAAATAAACTGAGCTTGGAACCAAACCTTCAAAATGACTGTCCTTTAAAATGTTACCCCAAGATACTTTCAAAATGATGTGTCTTCAACCAAGTTGCTTCCACTAAAAATATTTTCATTGTCTATTTTTAATGAAAGCAAACATGTTTCTGTTCAATTAATATAAAAAGTAGTATTTTAAGATACTGTTTCTTTTACTGTTTTTTCGTTCTTTAAGATTCACACTTTGGAGTATATTTTAATGTAAAATTGAGGACAGTAATAGATGTAAGTTTATTCATTTCTTTATAAATTATATAAGCTTATTGGTGAGTAAATTCTCAAACGTTTTAACTGAGAGAGGTATCTAGATACATTTTGTTAGAGGAAGGACTTAGGAAAAGGAGCCTAGAAAAGGAACATGAGGGCGCCTGGGTGGCTCAGTCGTTAAGCGTCTGCCTTCGGCTCAGGTCATGATCCCAGGATCCTGGGATCGAGTCCCGCATCGGGCTCCCTGCTCTGCGGGAAGCCTGCTTCTCCCTCCCCCACTCCCCCTGCTTATGTTCCCTCTCTCGCTGTGTCTCTCTCTGTCAAATAAATAAATAAAATCTTTAAAAAAAAAAAAAAAAGAAAAGGAACATGAGAGGAAGTAGAAGGAAAGTAATGTGAAGATAAGAAAGCAGAAAGGAACTCAGAGAAAGGCTGGCCATTTATGTGGGGGGGATGGGGCAGGGAGAGGCAGACTGAGGTGGCGAGAGGAGGGGTGAAATGAGGGTCACCATTGTTCTTGTGACATTAGTACCATTCCCAGAAAAGGTTCAGGGTCCAGGGCACTCTTTCAGACACCTGTAAAAGGTAATAGAACTAGAGGGTCTCAGACTACACTTAGGGGCATATAGCCACGTTTTAAAAACTCTGGAGTAACAGGGCACCTGGGTGGCTCAGTCGGTTGAGCGACTGCCTTCGGCTCAGGTCATGATCCCGGGGTCCTGGGATCGAGTCCCACATCGGGCTCCCTGCTCTGCGGGGAGCCTGCTTCTCCCTCTCCCACTCCCCCTGCTTGTGTTCCCTCTCTCGCTGTGTCTCTCTCTGTCAAATAAATAAAATCTTTAAAAAAAAAAAAAAAAACAAACTCTGGAGTAACAATATTATTGTCAGTTGAATGGGTGGTAGGGGATAGAGTGCTAGAGGAGAGGGGAAAAAAATTTTAGGTAGATTTAGATAAACTCTAAATAAGAACAGAAAACCAAGCCCTGGTCTTGAGGGTCTTCTGTTAGGCCCTTCATATTTAGAACGTGAAAACATCCTTGCAAGTCAAAGTTCATGGAGAAATATAATTTTTGGAAGAGTAAGAATTTCATTTACTTAGAATCGGTTTGGAAAACAACAGTTCAAACTCACAAAGATGTGCTTCACCTGCTAGAGCTTGGTATTGTACTGGGAATAAATAGGAGCACCTGGTTGCGAGAGCCAGTAAAGGTCTCGTGAAAATCCACACTTACGCAAAGTAGTTTCTGTATTCCTGAGAGGCCGACTCAAAGTGACTCAGAGTTCATTCACAGAAAAATAATTAAACCGCTGAAAGTCGACAAATATTTATTAAGGACTGAAAGTATGCTCTGTACTATAGTGGGAATTATGATGAAGATACAGTCCTTGCTTTCAAAAGAACTTATCCACTTGTGGGTAAATTGAAGATAGAAATGGCAACATAGGTTTGATACAGTTATGATTAAGAACTTACGCTAGTATTTACGAAGAGAGAATGCTAGCTGAACTTAATAGAACTGGATTTGTGATATTGCATGGATGAATGAGAGAAGGGAGCAGAAGTGTGACGGGGAAGAAAAGAGAGAGAAAATTACTTTGAGGCAAAACATTGTCCAAGTGTTCAAGAGGAGCAAAACAAAAATAAACAGGAGGGGAGAGAGCAGAAAATTTAGACCAGAAGAAAAAAAAGAAAAAGTGAAACAGGAATACCCAGAGTAATGGAGATCCCATGTGCCTAGTGCTCTTGCTTGTTCTCTTTACATTTTCCCTTGATTAATACATTTATTGAACAAGCATGCATCTCATCAGCACCAGGCATGGTGATAAAGAATGAAAAAAGAGAGTTAAAACATTTTCCCTACCTTGGAAGAACTTGCAGTGCGGGGGAGCAAAGTAGTAAAGCGCTGGTTACATCGCAGTGGGTGACGGTGCTTTGCCTGAAAAAGGCAAATGGGAGCTCAGGAGGAAGTTAATGGACCTGCAAGATCTGTGTGCTCCAGGATCTCAGATGTTTTGTTTTCAAGGATGAAAACTGAAGGAGGAACATGCTGAAATTAATGTAT
Organism: Neomonachus schauinslandi; assembly: GCF_002201575.2. NCBI lineage: Eukaryota > Metazoa > Chordata > Mammalia > Carnivora > Phocidae > Neomonachus > Neomonachus schauinslandi. Next base: position 89,429,527 of record NC_058414.1, read on the forward strand.
GACACTGACTTTTCTTTATTCAAGACACACTTCCCCACTGATCTAGTTTAGACGGATCAGCTGTGGTTCATCTGTTCATACCTAGAGGCACGGTTTGCTAACCAGGGATCTCAGCCCTGATTTCACTGAAGAATCACCTGACACTGATGCCTGGATCCCACTCCAGAACAATTAAATCAAAGTTACTTGGGCAGAACCTGGGCAAAGGCATTAATTAAAAAACTTCTCCAGATGATTCTAATGTGCTTCTGGAGTTGAGAACCAGCCGCCTACATATAGACCTGAACAGACTTCTTGCTATAGCAGTTTATCCAAGGTTTATGACTTGGTCTCAGATGCTATCACGGAAACAGTCTCTTCTTTCGGTGGCACTTATGTCCTCTCTTGAACTTCCCCTTTGCATACTGCGTTGTTTGTTTGAGTCCATATGACATTTGGTCATTGATGAAATAGATTTTTTTTTTTAATTTTTTAGGGTGCCTGGGTGGCTCAGTTAGTGAAGCGTCTGCCTTTGACTCAGGTCATGATCCCAGGATCCTGGGATCAAGCTCCACTCCCTGCTCTGCCGGAAGTCCGGTTCTCCCTCTCCCTCTGCCCTTCCCCCTACTTGTGCTCACTTTCTCTCTCATAAGTAAATAAAATCTTGAAAAAAAAATCTAAATAGATTTTATTTGTGGAAAATTCTTGTTTTAAAAGTTTGGTTGTTTGCTGCTAGGCCATATGTATTGGCCAAAATGTGGCTAGCCAAATAATTCTTTCTCAGGTGTATTTAAACAAAGTAAATTTTGGGGGCGCCTGGGTGGCTCATTCGTTAAGCAACTGCCTTCGGGCTCAGGTCATGATCCCAGGGTCCTGGGATAGAGCCCCGCATCGGCTCCCTGCTCAGCGGGAAGCCTGCTTCTCCCTCTCCCACTCCCCCTGCTTGTGTTCCCTCTCTCGCTGTGTCTCTCTCTGTCAAATAAATAAATAAAATCTTTTTTAAAAAAAGTAAATTCTGACAGTATGACATCTTCATGAGAATATAATTTTCAAATAATGTATTAGTATCTGTTAATTGCAATCTCTAAGAAATGGATAAATACATGTCAGTATATATTTTTAAAGAGGATTTAGGAACAAATTAAGAACATTTCAACGAAATAATCTATGTATCATTGCTGTTTAACAGAAAACTTCTTCTCCAGCTTGTTCTCGTGCAGATTTTAACTCTTTCTCCTCTATAGATTTTAGAGGCAATGAAGACTAACCCAAATCGTGACATTCTATGACCTCTGTAAGCTTTTTGAATGCTGCCTGGATGTTTTGTATTACGGTCTTCTGTCGGCGTTGGCAGTTTAAGGGCTGGAAGCAAAACTTTTCAGTTGTCTGCCTGCAAAAAATACCAAAAAATATTACGAGCCTAGTGAGCATTGTTAAAACGCTTTCTTCTTTCTTTGTCCAGTCTCCCACAGGAAATACAAGATTCCCACCTCCTTTTCCTCTACAGTTAGGAAAAAAAAGAAAGGAAAAGAAAGGAGCTGAAAAGTCCATGAAGACAGAATTGCCCCTGCCTTCATGGGCACTTGATCCAAGTATCCTGTCCATAGCGGTCTGCAGCCCAGGCAGCCGTGAACCTAGTCTCTTTTCTGTCTGTGGCATCTATTCAGTTTTTTTACCTCTCCTTTCTGACTAGTGGAACAACTACATTTAATAAAATAAGTGGTAACAGTTTATTAAAAGTGACCAAAACTAATCACAACTCTCTACTTAAAATTAAGCTCTTTTCCCTTCTGAAACATACATAATTGGAACAAATTAATTCCTGGGTATTATAGAATCTCACAGATATTGAAAAACTTGTTGAGTAGGACTCATGGCTGATCCAATGCCACAGAAGTTATACCTTGTTTAAATAAGACAGGTGCGAAGATGAATGGTGGACTTTCTAGGTCAAGAATTATATTAAAATAAATGCAAATATTAAATCATTATGTTGTATACCTGAAACTAATATAGTGTTATATGTCAGTTATATGTCCAAAAAAGGAATTATATTCAAGTATAGAAATTTACAAATTAATGCAGAGAAGCATTGTGATGAGCCTTTAACTGGTGACAAATTAATAGCGAAACAAATTTCGCTATTAAGAAAGCGATACCTTTCTTAATCCAGGTATCCAAGCTGCTATAAAAACAACATATATTAAGAATGAAGGAATTCACACATCTACATATTGGTTAGGACTCGATTTCTGCTAAATGGAAATAGTCTAAAAGGAAATGTCTTGTTTTACTGTCAATTACATAGTTCAGAAGTTGAGGGAATGGACTTGCTACTCTGGATTTACTTCTCATTGACAAAAGCAAATTGACAGGTGAAATAAAAGCAAAAAGAAATGGTCAGAGACAGTGGCCATGCCATTTCATTGTGCAAAGGAAATTTCAAAACAGAAGAGGCATTGGTAAAATTTCATGCCCAGATGCTCTAAAAGAAGAAATAGCTCAAAATAAATGGAGGGGTCCAACAAATAAAATGAGAACACTCTAAAACAGTTGCGATGAAAAAGAGAGAAGCTCCTACAGACACACAAATGAATGCAAAAAGAGCTTTCATCTGATTATATCACAGCGCAGTCCTCTGAAATCAGCCCCCCGGTGACCAGCATCCACCAAAGCTGTCATTAAAATGAGTTCATGTTTTGAAGGGAACTTTACAATACATATATGAACTAGGATGTGAAGCACAAAAGCAAAAATAAATACAAAAGAATGACATGTTGGAAAGATAGGAATAATATTGGGAGAGAAAATACCCAAATGCACTAAGATGTGTTTTAAAAAAAAAAGTGTGGCACCTGGGTGGCTCAGTCAGTTAAGCATCTGACTCTTGATTTTGGCTCAGGTCATGATCTCAGGATCATGTGATCGAGCCCCACGTTGGGCTCTGTGCTGAGCGTGGAGCCTGCATAAAAGATTCTCTCCTTCTGCCCCTCCATTCGTGCTCGCTCTGTCTCTCACTCTCTCTCAAAAGAAAAAAAGAGAGAGAGACTGAGGCTGAAGTGGGTGACAAAAATAACCTTAAGCCTTCATTTGGAGAAAGCTCAGGGAAAAGCTGGGTCCCCTGCCTTTAGAGTATGGTATAATTTTCACAGATTACCAAAGGGAAGTAGGACTTAGAAAATATTGTTTTGCTTCCACATTTCTCTGAGGAAAATATACTGCAGACTAGAAAGGGCAGAAGAATAATCGATGCCAAAAAGGGAAAGTTAGCATAGGAGAGTTGTGGTTTGAATCACTGGCTTCTAAATGTTTGTCTTCTGCAAAATGATGTAATAATAATAACAATAGTGAAACAATCTACTTGAATTTATTTTATAAAACTCTTTAAAGGAGTGTCTTTTATTCTGATATTTTCTTCATTTGGTTTTTTTCAGGTTTCACATATTTTTGTTTTTGTTTTAACGAAATGATGGTGATGGTATGTGTCAGTTAGTTGTCCTTATGTCATGAAATAAAAAGTTAGCAATGTTATGTTAGCTCCTATTAAGTTTTATTGGTTCACAAAATTCAAACAGCTGGGAGTCCCTAGAGATTTTTTTTTTCCATTTAAAAAGTTCCTTTGAATAAGGAATAGATGCACATGATAGAAATTGAAAAGGTTTGTATACTCATCCAGTGTTTTGCCTGCTCTTGTCCTCCAGACTCTTGTCCTCTCAGTTTCCCTCCAGAAAGGCAACCACTGTAACTGATTCTGTGTGTAATTCTGCACAAGTTCTGGAATTTGCATTAAAATTGCTTGTGCTTTTGACACAAATGACAGCATATACCACTGATCTATACTTAGCTTTTTCCACACAGACTCTATATCCCCAGAACATGGCCACCACTATTTTCATTATATTTGGAGTTGAAACTAAATCTAGGTACTAAAATAATTTATTGATGTGTTTGTGGAATCAGTATCAAAAGTTCTTGAGAAATGCTGTATGATGAAAGAAGTGTCATCACACAGGAAAGATGAAAATGTTGGCTGGAGATTTCACAAAGCAGCAAAAGAATAATTTAAGAACTTACACCCTGGCGAACCTGATAGAGTCAGGAGCAATCTTTGTGCTTAGAGTGATGACTTATGCACATTTGAAAATTAGGGTCCTGTGATGACTGGAACTTATAGTCATGAGACTATATAAATAAAAACTTCATCAAGGTTTCTGAACTGATACAAGAAAAGAATGTCATATATCTTGTACATTTTGATTATAAGTAACCATTTGACAGCATTTTTCAGGACCTGTGTTTGTGGCTATGGAAGGTAGGGAGGATGAAATACAGCCCCAAACTGATTGAACACTTCTGGATTGAATCCAGAAGGGGTTAATTAATTACCCTTTGGAGGGACCTTAAAGATCAACTTACCCAATTAGAATGTTGCAGGGTTTTGCCTATTAGCATTTTATCTATGCATTGATGACAAAGTGGGCATGATTAGCAAATTTGTGAATAATGCAAATAGGGAAGGAGAAACGAATAGGTATCATAATGTAGTCAGAATTTAAAAAGATCTTCACATTATGGAACAATAAACAAATTAAACCAAAATTAAATTTTAAAGAGGTTCAAATATCAGCTGTCTCAGAGCAAGGAAGTAGATCTGGCTTAATAATTTATATGAAGAAAAGCTGTGCATTTTATAAGTTAACTGCAGACACATCCTCCTTAACACACATCAGTCCCTTCCAACTTGAAGATTGAAACTTTATTTAGATCTAGAAATCTTGTTTTTCTTTTATTACTTCTTCCTTTATTTTTGTTCTGTGTTTCTGTAATTTCTATTAGACTTTTGTCTCTAACCTTCTCTCTTTTTATTCTTGGGCCCCTTTACACTCCCTGTGTCCACGCTGTGAGCTTAGAGTTCCCCTACACTTATGCTCTGAGTAGTCATATCCTGTGATTTCCTTTCTTTTATGATATGATCCCAAATATTTCTGTCCTTTAAGAATTTTGTAAAATGTGGGGCACCTGGGTGGATCAGTCGGTTGGGCGGCTGCCTTCGGCTCAGGTTGTGATCCCAGGGTCCTGGGACCGAGTGGTGCGTCGGGCAACCTGCTCAGCGGGAGCCTGTTTCTCGCTCTCCTCCCTGCTTGTGATCTCTCTCTCACTGTCTCTGTCACTCTCTCTCTCTCAAATAAATAAATGGGGTCTTAAAAAAAAAGAAGAATTTTGTAAAATGCTGGAACTACCAATAGCTTTCTAGCTCTGCTGTGGATTTCTTTCTCACACACACACACACACACACACACACACACACACATAATTATGTTACATCATGGGAATTTGAGAAGAAGGATAAGCCTCATGTTCACTGCTCTATCTTTATCCAGTATCTATTACCATAAACCAGTAACACCAAATGTGTAATATGATCACATGAGAGTTAATGGAAATATTGTGCTCAGGAGAAGAGCAGTAGTGTACTCATCAGAGCCTATTTGAATATTATATTCAGTTCAATGTATAATAATAGAGAATCTAAGTTATATGAGGAATGTTTGAAGAAAGTAGAGATGTTTTGCTTATAAAGAGACAAGATAGTCATTTTCAGTTTTTTGAGGGGATGTTATGTAGAAGTTAAACATTTTAAATATTTGCAGAAAAAAGACATAGGATCATTTTTTTTAAGAACAAAGTGGTGGACTTTATTTTAGAATAAAGAATAACTTCTTAATAATTATGCCTGTACAAAAGTAGAGTGAGCTACTTTCATAGTTGAAAGTTTCCCAGTACTAGAAATGTTCAAAGACTGAGGGATGACTTTTCATATATATTTTAAACAATAAAATTGTTATTTATCTACTAGTACCTTCTAAATTTCCAATCCCAAATTGTCTGTTTTGTTGTTCCGAATAATCTAGCTGGCCCTGGATTAAAGTTTGTTTCTCTTATTGGATCCATCTGATTCCTAATTATCTACCTAGTTGCTACCTTGCCTTGAACTCTGATTTCCATGTGCCTCCAAATTCTTGACTCACTACTTACCAGTTTTGACCCTGTGCCTTGTTCACCTCTAGACCTTGAAAGCATCCTATCTCAGATGTCCCACTTAATTCCAAAACCTCATCCCCAAGACACCTATCAGGTTTTGTGTATTGTTTTGATTATGCCTTAGGCTCTTGTCTTCTGCTCAGAGCTTTCTTTCATGTTTTGGTTCCCACAAATATTACATCATCTCATTTCATTATTACAAGAACCTTCTAACTGGACACTGCCACCAATCTATCTTCGTTCTGTTTTGGGCCTCCTTATTTCCCATAAACTAACATGCACCCTTCCAGTACATTAATCTTTTGAAAAGCTACTTCAATTATTGCTTATCTTCCCAAAACCATTATCTCAAAACAAATGTTTCTCACTAGCTATGGGATGAAGTGTACATTAGTCAGCTTGGGCTGCTATAAGAAAGTACCACAGACCAGATGGCTCAAACCATATGCATTTTTTTCCTCACAATTCTGGAAGTTGGGAGTTCAAGATCAAGGTGCCCACCAATTTGGTTGCTGATGAGGATGGTCTTCCTAGCTTGCAGAGAGAAAACAAGCTCTTTTTTGTTTCTTCTTATAAAGGCTCTAATCCCATCATGAGGCATGAAGGCCCCACCCTAATTCCTTCCCAAAGGCCTCATCTCAAACAACCTCAATTGGGGGCTAAGGCTTCATTCAACATAGGGATTTGGGTGGGAGGGAGGACAGAAACATTCCATTCAGATCAAAGTGTGTCTTTATGGTCTGGTTCCAACTATCTTTCTAGTTTTATTTCTTTGTCTCCTTTACATAATTCTTCTACAACTAAGTCTATTTATTTACCCTTTCTTCATGATACCGTTTCTGCTCTCACGACTCCCTTACAAGATATACCCTCCCCTATTTCTCGAATTCTACCCATCTTTAGCTTATTATATTTCTTCTATTATTCTCTTAAACTGTTTCAACTCTATATTTTATTTGACCTTCACATGGTGACATGTTGGGATGGGGGGGATAATTCCTCCACATCTACCTTGTAATTCTTGTTGAATTTAGAGACTGTGTCTTAGACTTCTTTGTACTGAGCACATGGGTCTCAAAAAAGATAATTTTTGGTTCAATTTGCTTTCACTCTTCTATTCATTTGACAGCATTTAATGACCACCTACTTTGCGAGAGCAGGCTAAATATAATTCTCCACCATGTGAACTGAGTCTCAAAATTTTTTACTCTCCCTCAAACTTTCATGTCAGTATCTTAGAGAAAAAGGCCATTTCTCTTTTTACCTTTTTTCTTTATAACTTTACAGTTAGACTGCCTTCCTCACCTGCCCCACTGGTGACTCTCAAGAGATGTTGCTTGTGCCATAAGCTCAAGATAGCTATCTTTCTTTCCAGTTTCTTTTGGAAAACAGAGAGAGAAGGTGAATATGATGTCCTTTTATCTTCCTCAACTTTCAAAAGATCTGAGGAAAATAATTTGAAAAAAATAAGCAAAAAAAAATAATTACTCTTCTTCTCCATTCCCTTGGTTAGCCTTAAGCATAGCCCAGTGTTTGGCAATAATCAGCACTGAAAAAATAGATCGAACATTGAATGAATTAATTCTCAAGACAATTGCTGATATCTGCCAACATAGAAGCCAGAAAAACTAGAATTAGGACCAGATCTCAAAGATCATCTAGATCAACTTGTTCATTTTCTAGATAGTGGAATAGAAGTCCATAGAAACTAAAATGTCTGTCTGCAGGTCACACACAGAGTAGCCAACCTGGATTAGAACTCTGATTCTACCCGATTCCAGCACTGTTTTAACTGTATCTCATGGTCTAGACCACACGCTTCAGTGAGTCTAGGTGGATAACTTAAAGGTATGCTGAAGAAGGTCAGGGAAAATATGACAGAAAAGGATAGTTATACAAAGACCCAGGAAGAAAAATATAAAATGGAAGAGGATAGATTTACTTTTAAAAAGAAGCACTTGGTGATTGCTCTCTTTCTTTTATGACTTTGATAAGGTTCTGTGTTAGAACCAAAAGTCAAACTAAAAGAATCTTCTGTTCCTTACAAGCTACAGGATCTTTCTTTTCCATTTCCTTTTTTTTTCCCCCTGCATCCACTACTTGCATCTGTATTTTTGGTGTTAATCTCTGAAAGGAAGAGACCATGGTTAAAATCTCCAAACTCACCGCTTAACTATTTGAAAACTCCTGCTTTGTTTTCATGATTCTAAAAAGGGAAAAATGGTTGGACTGTCCTATTACTGATTGCTCTGATATTTGGACATTCTGCATTACTGAGTCTTAGAGAAAAAGAAACACAGTCATTTTGGGGAATGTCAGCATGACTCTTTTTTACCCTGGCTTCTTTCCTAAAGTTCAGTAAAGGCCATCTTTCCAAAGCATATAAATCCACTTACAGATAAAATAAAACTAAAGGAATTACTTTCTTTACATGAGAGTAAAATCCTTATTTATTTCTTAAATGCCTCTCCTACTTCCACCTTGAGGGAAGCTTCTGGTATCTGTGTTCATTTTAAGCCTATGTCATCTGTCCTCCTCCTTTGAATCTCTGCCTTGTTTTATCCAACCTGGAGGATAACAACGTCTATTACTTTATATATCTTGTTTCCAGAAACAATAGCCTGTGGCACTTCCATTATTTATTCTCTCTTCTTCTGTCAGTGACATAATGGTCTGCTGCTTGCCAAAAACTCTGCTTTTCCAGGCCAGTGATTCCATTCCCTCTAGCATTTTCTCAGATTTAATTTCTTGTGAAAGAGAAAAAATATGGCTGGTAGTTCTGCCAGTGGGAGCTCAGCTTTGAATGCGTTAGGCCAGGCTTTAGCATATGATTGTGGCCAACATTTGAATTGTTGATGAAGGTGTAGTGGTGGTCATGATGGTAGTAGGTGATGGTGGTGGTGGTGATGATGGTAGCAATGGTGGCGATGGTTGTGGTGGTAGTGGTGGTTGTGATGGTGGTGGTAGGTAGAGGTGGTGGTGATGCTGGTAGTGATGGTAATGGTTGTCGTGGTGGTTGTGGTGGTGGTGGTGATGATGATAGTGATGGTGGTAATGGTTGTGGTGGTGGTGATGGTGGGGGGGG
>NC_058414.1:89438732-89461105 GCF_002201575.2 Neomonachus schauinslandi
GGTGGGGATGGTGGTAGATAGAGGTGGTGGTGGTGGTGATGATGGTAGTGATGGTAATGGTTGTCGTGCTGGTTGTAGTGGTGGTGGTGATGATGACGATAGTGATGGTGGTAATGGTTGTGGTGGTGGTGGTGATGGTGGGGGTGGTGGTTGTGATGGTGGTAGGTGGAGGTGGTGGTGGTGATGATGGTGGTGATGGTAGTGGTTGTCGTGGTGGTTGTGGTGGTGGTGGTGATGACGATAGTGATGGTGGTAATGGTTGTGGTGGTGGTGGGGATGGTGGGGATGGTGGTAGATAGAGGTGGTGGTGGTGGTGATGATGGTAGTGATGGTAATGGTTGTCGTGGTGGTTGTGGTGGTGGTGGTGATGATGACGATAGTGATGGTGGTAATGGTTGTAGATGATGGTGGGGGTGGTGGTTGTGATGGTGGTAGGTAGAGGTGGTGGTTGTGATGGTGGTAATGATTGTAATGGTAGTGGTGATGGTGGTGATTGTGATGGTGGTGTTGTGGTGGTGATGTCTATTTGTTGGTCTGCCTTTCCGTCTAAAGAGCTCATTGTTCTTAGCATAAGTTGTTCCCATTGTAGGTAATAGAGAAAAATTATATAACAATAATTTAATAGTCTAACATGACAGCAAATAATTTATGATCAGTATTACACTATTTGTCCCATTCTCAAGAATGGAAAATCATTAAATTACCTTTCTTGAAAATAAAACATTTAGTAATATTATCATTTACTGTCTCTTTGACTGCAGTCTCATACTTTTGTTAATTTTTTATATGGGAGAGCCCATAATAAATATAAAAAATAAAATTGGAGCATGTCTTATGTTTATGTCACCTGAATAAATCTGTTTCTTTATCAGAATGTACTTAATAAGCTTCTTCAAAGCACTCAGCACTAATTTTGGGACTAAGTGGGGTATCATGGTCTTTGTTTTCAAGTCAGTATATTTAGGTCAGAAGATATGATATTCATTTATCCTATAATATTTATTGAATACCTTCTGTGTCCCAGACACTGTGCTAAGAAGAAGAGATGCAATGCTTTCCCCCACACTAATTGAGAACAGAGAATTGCTAACACTGTTGCATTGCAAGAAGTTTGTTAGAATGAAAATACATTAAGTATCCTGCAAGTCAGAGGACAAAAAATCTAAGTTTCACTGGAGTGGTCAGGAAGGCTTTATCTGAGGAGGAAATATTGTAGCCAAGACTTGGAGGGAAAAATTAAGCATTCAAAGAAAAGGAACAGAATGCATAACAACATACCAGCTTGAATGCAGCTGTCTTATTACAGTAACTTCAGCTACTTCAGTTGTTGCTTTAGTGTATTATTCGGGTAAGAGTATAATGTGGGAGGAGATAGTACTGACTTGAGATGAGGCTTAGCAATCGGGAAGAAGCCATTGCATGAAAGGTCTTGTAGGATGGACCATGTTGGGGTTTTATTCTCCCCCAATTACTTTTCAACAGCAGATTGGCACAATTAAGTTGGTAGGTTAGAAAAACCACTGAGTAGAGGGTATATTTGAGTGAGTAAGACTGAAGGCGGGGAGACCCATCAGGTGGCCTTTGGGGTGAGAACTGATGAGACTCTAAACTAATATAATGATGGTAATAAATCAAAAGTGGTGACTGATACACAGGGCATAAAAGAAATAGTATCCTAAGGAGTTAATTTTTTTTTTAAGATTTTATTTATTTATTTGACAGAGAGACAGCAAGAGCAGGAACACAAACAGGGGGAGTGGGAGAGGGAGAAGCAGGCTTCCTGCTGAGCAGGGAGCCCGATGCGGGACTTGATCTCAGGACTCTGGGATCATGACCTGAGCTGAAGGCAGATGCTTAATGACTGAGCCACCCAGGCGCCCAGGAGTTAATTATTTTTTTAAATATGGGAAGATTTAAGGATGATTTCCATGTTTCTGGTTTATGATACGGGACAAACAATGCAAGACAGTGTATAATTAGTTGCTAAACTATGCAGTTTCAGAAATAAGTACTTTAAAGCTCATAGGAGTAAGCATTAATTGAAGATGACTCCTAGCAGAAGGTGTCAGGATGTAAGCTGAGATATCAGAAAGTAGTACCCCCTCCCAAAAAAAGTAGTACATACAGCACTCTATAAGAAAAGTAATTTTCTTAAGTGACTTAGAATTTGCTTTCTTGTTTCTGACTTGTGTTCTGGAGGGTCACTTGACTCCCACAGAAGAAACCCTCTTCTCCCCTCCACCCTTACTCTGAAAAAGTAAGTTAAATGGTCCATAGCCCTTTCCCAAATAAAATTATATGTCTAATAGATATATAAATTTTCTATCACAGATCCCAGTAGGGAAGGACAGAGGAGGAGGGAAGAAAGAAGAAAGGAGCTAATTAGTAATTATTTTCAGAGATAGGGGAGGAGTCAGAGAGTAAGATTTTACTTCTTAGGTTGGGAAAAATTAATCTGTAGTGCCCCAGTAAAACAAAATAAAATCTAACAATAAAATAATCACATCAGCATTCTCAAAAATTAAAATGTCATTTTTCACTGTTTCCAAACAAGGTCTGTAATACAAAGGAGAGATATTTTCTACTTTATTAGGAGTGCTACAATACTTCCATTTATTTTATCTCTTCCTTAGGCTTCATTTTCCTAAGTTGCGGCAGTGTTTGGGAAAAAAGTAAGATTAGTGCCCATAATACAAGAGCCAATGTAGACAAGCAGAACAGGAAAATAGAGTAGGGCAGCATATCACCTTTTCCGACAATACTGTAGGTAAATCTGAAGAATGAAGATGCTCTTGGAAATGTACAGCAGCGCTTGCGCGTGCACACGTGGGTGTGCGATGCAGTGTTGTTTTGTTTGGTCCAGAAGATACAGGATCATGATCAAAGACCCAGGAGAATGATCTTTCCAGTGAAGTTCCACTGGACAAGACTCTGAAGAAAGGTTAAAAATCGACTAGTTAAAAAGAAGAAAGAACATATTATGAAAAGGGAACCATAAGTACAAAACCTCAAGGTTAGGCTAAGAGCTAAGCATGGCGTGGGGTATACATAGGAAGTCTTCAAGCTCAACTTCAGACTGAGTATCAAGGAAGAGTGGGATGTGAAGTATTACATGAGATAGACTATGTTCAGGGGTAGGAGTTTAAACTTGGGAAGATCTTAGAAGATTTTGAACAGGAATAGTGAGTGACATATTGCTTTGTGAGTGATAATATATTAACATTACTCATACTAATGAGATTAATAATAGCTAGCACTCGGTGCTTAATTGTAAGTGCCAGACGCCTAATGACTAACCAAATCCGATCATACCCAGTGATGTAGACAGTGTTAGCCTCATCCCTGTTTTCCAGACTTGTACACTGAGGAAGTGGCCAGGGAGCCTGCACAGGTACCACAAGTAGCACGTGAGAGAGCAGGTCTGTGGACCAGGCACAGTCTGGCATCTTCATCTCTGGCTCAAGTTGGTTATTTGTAAGATAGAACGAAGGGGAAAGCAAAAGCAGAGAAACCACTCAGGAGCCTATGGTCATCCATCAGGTCTGAGGTTTTGAGGTACTGAGCTTTAGTGACTACAGAGGAGATCCATACATGAGCCTTTAGTTTTACTTTTACTCGAAGCAAGATGACCATTCGAGTCAAACTGAAGCTTATTTAAAGAGAGAAATTCTTATGCCCAATTGCAGAGATGGATCTCACCACCAGCCCTGAATCTACTTGGACCCTGGAACAATGGCCCTAATTCTCTAACTGCAGCCTCTAGCAATAGCATTTTTCCCTCAAGGACATCCTTAATTCCATTCATAGAGCTTCGTCTCTAGAAATGTTGCAGTCTATTGACTATGTAAATGGTGTAGTTGCTTTTCCATGAAAATGCATAAAATTCCTATTGTACTATGTACTACTATGGGCTCTAAGGGGGAAAAAAATGCAAGTAGCTCTGCATCATTGTGGGAGACAGAACATCTGTTTGCTTTGGAATCCAAGAGAAACTCTCCACATGGCTTCCCTCTAAAGCGGATTAGTAAGGAACTTGTGAATAAATTATCCCAAGGGCTTTCTTGTCCACATGAACGAGAGTTTAATGTCCCCTAGAACCGATTCCATCATTTTCGTGGTTAAATGATAGCCATTTTCTCTGGGATAAATTTCTAATGATAAAGGGAAGCTGTGGTTTCCTCTGATTCCCTAAACCTCTCTCCTCCGGATCTTACTATGTTCTTCCTGATCAGCCCAATGTCTCTGAGGACATGCTTCCCTGAAATGTTTTTTTTTTTGTTTTTCCTACTCATCTATTTACCAGATACTAATTTATCAATTCCATATACGGGGTTTTAGGAGAGGCACTAGGTTTACAGTAGGCAAAAAGTGCAGCCAGTTCCTTAAAATAAAAAAAAAGAAGTAAAAAGTTGTTAAGTGCTAATGCAGCACTAGTTCACAGTATTAAGAAATATCAGAAGAGAGACACCCCATGCAGTCTTGAGCTATGAGGAAAGGCTTCCCCCAGGAAATTACTTTTAAGATGGGACTTGAAAGGTCTTAACCATCATAGGGACAGGGCTGGAGAGCGGGTGGATTGCTGATGAGAGACGGTCATTCCGAGAGAAGGAACAGTATGTACGAATGTAAGGAGGTATGAGAATTATTGGAATGTCCAGGAAACTTCAATTCTATTAATAATTCAAATGCCCCATCAAGTTGTTGATTCATTTAGCAAGTGTTCACAAACTGTATTCCATGGCATTTTTTAAAAATAAGATGTTAATATATATCCCGTGAAAAGAAATGTTCTCTGGGGGAAGAATTTTGAGAAGTATTGAAATAATCTAAATTAATGGTTTCTTTACTACAGCATTTTTAATACACCAGTGTAAATAGTGACTCACCAAAACAAGAATTGAGGGTGCAACTTTTCCCAAACTTTTTTGACAGTGAAATGGTTTGTTGTACAGAGTATCTTTTAGCAAATCATGGAACTTGTGTTCTGTAGAACAAACTTTGTAAATACTGGTTTAGCATCATGGTAAGGTGTTGGAGCCCTGACTCCAAATTTTCAACAGAGTGTTGAGGTGAAATCTGCAGATGTTAGAACATGTGCCATATGCACCATAGGAGATTGCTTAGAATTATGTTTGAAAACCACCTCTTGTATCTGCAATGTCCTGAATCATGACATGGAAGAAACCAATGAAGTTGGTGTCAGCCTAAGACAGGATATCTTTTCAGTCTTCCAAGAATGATTCCAAGGCAGAACCTAAATGAGCAACTTAGAGACCGTTCCATGGAGCCTAAACTTATCTTTATACTCAAGACATATTGTAATGTGTGCATTTTCTTTAGTTCTCTGGAGAGGACCAACAGTAAGGTTGATTTGCTGAGCTATATGGAAGTCAATTGCTGTGCAACCCACTTTGGATGAAGAACATGTATGGTTACATCAATATTTTCCATTTTCATTTGGTAAAGACCAGCTTTCACACTGAGGTCATTTTTAACCAGTGTCTGAGGCCAGCAAAATCTAATGGCTTTTCCATAGCACAAAGGGTTGTAGAGGGGGGATCTAGAGGAGAGATGACACCTCCTCTTTCTTCTCTTTGATATAAATGGATGGATCCTCAATAACGACATCAAGTGGCTCATCCCTCCCCCATTCTAGAAATAGATGAAAATACAGTCAACTGATTTATGACTCATGTAAGCAGTGATAGAAGTGGAGAGGAGCCCTGAACCAACCCCATGCCTATTTTTTTAAGTTGAATCCATGTCTGTGGAAATACCAAAGCACTTTCTTACTTGGATGGTTTAAAAAAAAAAAAAGTATGAAATAGCCTACCTTTTTTTTTTTTTTCCATTTCTCTGGTTACTCCATTTTTTTTTCCTTCAAAGACTAGATTATTTATATTGATACTTTCCTATTCTGTCATTCACTTTCCAAAAGGTCTAAGCAATGTGCACATGGACTCCATCGTATTCTCAACAGATTCTAAGCTACAAGCTCTCACTCCAGTATAAGAGCAAAGACAAGCAGAGTATATATTCTGATTCCCCAAGGTCCTGACGGCAGGTTCGTTCAGCTCATTGTAAACTGCTTAAGTCTCTGCCATAGACCTCCTTCCTTCTCAACTCTTTTGGTTCATTCATCATGGCCTGGGCCACTTAGGAGGAGCCATTTTTGCCCTTCCATGGTTTGCCTGGTCATAATTTTGGTAATGCATATCTTGTTAAAAATTTTGTCTGAATGTCCAAAGATACTCAGCTAAGACAGTGTCAGTAATGCTTTCCTCAGCCTCTGGGGCAGGTCTGTTCTTGATCAGGTTCAACCAGGAGCACCTGTGCAATACTATATGGGCTTCCCTTATCTGCAGGGACCCTTCCTAGTGGTAGGGTGAGTAGAGGTTTTATGTTGTTCAAAATCTCTCTGATTATATATGAAACACACCCATTACATATTGCATTCAATATGTTTATGAGGACATTCATTCATTTATTAACTTAAATTCTGCTTGTAACCCTATGCAAAATATCTCACCTTGTCTGGAGTAAAACCAAACAAACAGGCAAAACCAGAACAAACCAAACAAAAATGGTTTTCTCTTCTACTTGAGAAAATGTACCTTCAGTGTCTTAGATGCAGTTCCTAAAGGCTTTCAGGTATTCTTTCTTATTTCTCTTTCTTTTCCTTCACCTCCTTTCTCTTGTCCTCCTTTCCCTGAAGTCCAGGTTCACAGCCCCTCTCCTGCCCTGCAGGAACTGTATTAGCACAGGCACAGGAAAACCTGGGTGGCTCAGTCGGTTAAGGCTTGATTTTGGCTCAGGTCCTGGTCTCAGGGTCATGGGATCGAGCCCCACATCATGCTCCATGCTCAGCATGGAGCCTGCATGGGTTTCTCTCTCTCCCTCTGCCCCTCCCCCCCCCACACTTGTGCTCTCTTCTCTCTCTCTTAAAAAAAAAAAAGCCACAGCCCACATTCAAAACTTCTTTCTGTTGCATTAGACAACCATTCAGAGGTCCCCTCTCTTGTTTCAGACACATCCTCTGACACAAATCCATCTACATCTTCCACCTGGCCAATTAGAGGTCAGAAGATGGGTCTGGAGAAAATGTCTCTTAAGGCTGTGTCCAGTGTCCCTCCTAGTCATTTGATTACCTTAACACCATTTATTGCACACCGAGTGTTTACCTAGCATGAACCTAGTGGCTGAAGACAAAAACTCTCAAAGATTCTCCAGTGAGTATATTTGCCACTGCACTTTATAGTGACTACAGCTTTGCCAATGGCCTGAGGTTGGGCAAATGAATGAACTGTACATAGGCACAAATTTATTAATTAGGGCTACTAATGACCATTTCCAGAAGATTGGCCTCCTAAATTTGCATTCCTTCTTTTTTAGCCATAATCGAATTGCCCTGTTCCAGGTCATGTAAGTGTTCTTTTAAACATGTTCAGGCTTCAGGGGCACCTGGGTGGCTCAGTCGTTGAGCGTCTGCCTTCGGCTCAGGTCATGATCCCAGGGTCCTGGGATCGAGCCCCGCATCGGGCTCCCTGCTCAGCGGGAAGCCTGCTTCTCCCTCTCCCACTCTCCCTGCTTGTGTTCCCTCTCTCACTGTGTCTCTCTCTGTCAAATAAATAAAAAAAAAATCTTAAAAAAAAAAAAAAACATGTTCAGGCTTCATTTAAGTCTTCCTCTCTTTCAGGGACTATGTGTAACACTCTTTATTGATCTCAAAAGTTCCAACATTTTTTTACAAGCAAATAGGGAAAAAAAAGGGGGACACATTAGTATTGTATTAGTATTATTTTTCCCTTCTAAGTGAGAAGAAATACTGTGTCTATAAATCATACGGTTTTTTTAAAAGATTTTATTTATTTATTTGAGAGAGAGTGAGTGTGCACACACATGTGAAGGGAGGGTGCGGGGAGAGTGCAGTGGGAGAGGGAAAGAGAGAATCACCAGCAGACTCCCCACTGAGCACGGAGCCTGATTCAGGACTCCATCTGACAACCATGAGATACGACCTGAGCCAAAACCTAGAGTTGGATGTTTAACCAACTGAGCCACCCATTCACATAGAACTCATCACTCTGAAAATACAAAAAAAAAAAAAAAAAAAATCAAAAACAATGTATTATCTTCTGGGAAAGGTTCGTTTATAGATAGACAGACCCAGAGAAACTCAGATGTAGTCAGTCATAGTGGTTTGCCATTAAAAAGAAAAGAAAGAGGAGGGAAGAGGAGGAAGGTAAAGTCAGGGGAGTAGAGGGAAGGGAAGGCAAGGAAGTAGGTTGCATGACAGAATATAATGTGATCATCTGTAGAAAATGGGATTTTAGTGAATAATCAGCAATTTGTGTACCAATAGCTACCATTTTTGAGTGCTTACAATCTGCTGGCCTCTAGCCTCTGCACTCTACATGCATTATCCCATTTAATACTTAGGACAATTTTATAATTCCTTCATCTTGTAGAGGAGGTAGTGGAGGCCTGGAGAGCTTAAATAACTTGTCCAGGGTTACTCAGATCTGAGTTAGAGTCCAGTGGTACCGTCCACCTTAGCGCACACTCTTTACAGCCTCTCTTATAGTTGCAACAGTAAGTAAGCAAACATAATTTAGTGGGCAATTAATTCAACTCTGTCCTGAAGCCATTGCTTCCCTGAGAAGAGCAGAAAAGAGAAGTAACTAAATATGTATCTGTATACATTTGTATATGTATATAAAATTGAATATTATTATAGAATACCTTATATATATGACTGAACTCTAAGTCAGCACCATTCTTGTCTTCAAAATGGTTGTGGTTCGGCCAAGTAAATGTCTATATATACATGTATCATATATAGAGAGAGACATAAATTTATGTATTCATAATAATAATTAACACCTATTTGGGACATACTAGGTTTTAGGAAATAATGCAAAACACTTTACATTTGTCATTTCACATAGTCTTCCTCTCAGACCTAATGAGCTTGGTACCATTTTCCCCATTACATAAAAGAGAAAATTCAGACATGCAGAGGTTGTATAACCGTGGAATTCACACAGTTAGGATATGATAGAGCCAGGATCTTGTCATCCTCATTAGTCTGACTTGAGAGCTCATTCTCTTGACTACAGTACTATAATGACTCTCTATTTCACTAATTTATTTGTATACATGTTAGGGGAAAATCTGTGCTGGAGTAAATTAATTATTAAGGACTCAATAATATTTACTTTTATAGTTTTTACTTCCTGCATCTTGCTTTCATATATCTCCTCCCATGTAATAGATCTTCTTTATTTTTATTTAATATTTAAAGAGATGAATATTAAATGTTACTTCATTTATTCAAGGTTACACAATGATTAATGACTGAAGTGGAATTCAAACTTAGGCCTTGAGGATCTAAGGGCTCTTTCTCTGTGTGACACATGGTAAATGCAAACCTGTGCAAATCCAGATGCTTAACTGAGAAACAGTTTACTTAATGAGAATAAAATCTGTCATGTCCTGCAGGCTCACTGCTAAAGATACACATCAGTAATATGCACGGTGGTCTCATTAGCCTTGTTTGAGTTCACACTAATGATAGAAATGTATCTGTTATCTCTCATGACCCCTTCTCTTCATCCCTCATTTCAATCACACATTTCAAAGCCTGGCATCCATCTTCTGGCCCTACCACTTCTGCCCTGGGTCTGTTCTTTGCCATGGACCATTGCTGTGATCCAGGTACTGGTTTTCCGGCTCTGGGTCTTGTCTCTTCAATTCCAGCCCCTACACAATGGCCTCGTAGATCTACTTAAAATACACATTGGGCTGCCTTTTATTTTGACCCTCTTCTCATCAGATCACCACCCGCTATAGCATAAAGTCTGAGTTTCTTCAGTGGGGCACGTGAGTGCTCCATAGGTTAACTTCTTTCTGACTCTTAGCTACCTCCTTTGACCTCTCCCAGACTCAATCTTGCACTCGCAGCACCACTGAACTTAGATGCACTGCAATTTCTTCCTCTCTAAATTTGCTCAGACTGCTCCCTTCCACATTATCATGATCATATTTAGTCTTTACAGCAAATTGTTGAGATGGGTACTGTAATTATTCCATTTCAGGACATTGCCAGGCTTGGGTTAGCTTTCTGAAGCTACCATCTAGAGGTCTGGAGGAATGCTCTTCTTCAAAGACATTTATACAGATGCACAGTCTTCTCCTGGTTTTCTTTTTCTCTGATGGAAATTCTTCCTCTGCCATGTCTACCTGATAGAGTGATATGCATAATCAGTTTTCAGTGATGCCGTGTGAGGGGAACGTAGCAAATACACTGTATCATGAAGGCAAACTATAGTTGCTAAAATAAGTCATTTTATAGACACAACTTTAAGTTGCTATGAAGTCACAATAATGCTTTGAAGAGATGGATATGTCAGTTCAGATTGAACATCAGATACTATTATGATTTTAAAAACAGCAATTAATCTAGGTTGTCATGTTAGGATGTTTCATTAACTTCAGCCTGAAGAGACCAACCATAGACCAAAGACAAACTATTTGTTAAGATGTATCTGCTATTCTAAGTCAAGTTGATTCAGCTGTCAGGAAGAGGGTCCACACACTACCTGAAGCACGTTACTAAGTATGTCAAAATGTTCTGAATTTGGACATTCTTCTCGCAGTTGAAAAACAAACCTCTATTCTGATTAGTTCATAGGCTCTTGATCCGTTGACTACTTAAGAGTCAAACTTTATTTGAATCCTAAAGAAGGAGGGATTGTGGGGGTAGAGGAGGCCAGAGAAACATGTATACCAGAGACTAGCGTATTGGTAAGGAAAAGATAGGAGGGAATGAAGAAGAGGGTAAGATTGACACTGACAAAATATCATTTTAAACAGTTGTATTGTGGCTAAAAAAGTTGTAGATCACAGATATATGACAATACATATATGTTTACATTCTAATTTATGTATAATAATAATAATAATACATATGAAATCACATATATAAAGCACGAAAAACTTTCAGTGAATACTTGCCTTACGTGCAATGCTCATAGTTGATAACTGGTAAGAGGAATGAAAGAAACAACACAAATCAATTTATCTGTATGTATAAGCATCTGTTGGCACAAACCAGTGTAAGTCGATTCAGTATTCTCAACAATCAAAGGCAACCTGCCAACCAAGATTTTGAACTTACATCTAACAACTTGAAATATTTTCCTCATATAATGGGCTTAAGTGTAATAAACACAGGTTCAATCTCTCTCTATTGCCTTAATTCAGGTGCACATTTGTAATTATCAAACTAATTCCAATAAGCTCTACTGTTAAATTGGGCACAATGTTGATATTTTTCATGAGGCTTTCATTTCATTTTCTATACTGACTCAATTATTCATAATTAACAAATTAAAATGTCACTTTATTTGGGATTGTGTTGATATGGTCGTTGTATCAGTCAGGGTTCTCCAGAGAAATATAACCAGGAAGATGTGTGGATATATGTGTATACAGTTGATACACATGATGTGTGGATTCCACATTTGTGAATTGACATACTTGCTAAAATTTAATTGTAATCCCCAAATCAACACTTGTGATATTTTCATGGTCATTTCCAGGCATGCACAGAAGAGTGAAAATTGGGTCACATGACATATGTGTTTCCAGCTGAGATCAAAGGTGATGCTCTGTCTTCTTGTGTCCTTTTGTGGTCCATTTAGTGCCACATGTTTCACATTTTTGTGCTGTCTGTACGTGATTTTGCTGCTTAAAATGATCTTAAGTGTAGTGTTGAACTGCTATCTAATACGTGTTCGCACAGAAAGCCGTCATGCGCCATATAGAGAAAATATGTGTGTCAAGCAGGCATCATTCAAGCGCAGATATAGGGCTGTTGGCTGAGTTCAATGTTAACAAATCAACAGTGTATGTTAAATAAGATGTCTTTAAGCAGAAACACATACACACTTAAAACAAGGTTATATGTTGATTAATTGACAAAAATGTTGTGACCAGAGGCTTGCAGGAACCCAACCCTGTATTTCCTCTAGGAGCAATGTGTCAGTATTCACTGATTTAGTGTTCATGTGGACTTTATAGAATATAATTGCTGCAGATAACAAGGATGTACTGTATATCTTCCTCTGTCAATCTATTTATCTGTTCATTTAAATTCATTTGAAAGAATTGACCCATGTGATTGTGGAGACAAGCAAATCTGAAATCTCTAGAACAGGCCAACAGGCTGAAAACTCAGACAGGAGTTGCTGCAGTGTTTTTTAAGTTTTTATTTTAATTCCAGTATAGTTAACATACAGTGTTATATTAGTTTCAGGTGTACGATATTGTGACTCAGCAATTTCGTGTATCACCTGGTGCTCATCAAGACAGGGCACTCCTTCGTCCCCATCACCTATTTAACCCATCCCCCCCCCCACCTCCCTTCTGGTAACCATCAGGTTGTTCTCTATAGTTAAGAGTCTATTTCTTGGTTTCTCTTCCTCTCTCTCTTTTTTTTTTCCCTTTGCTCATTTGTTTTGTTTCTTAAATTCCACGTATGAGTGAAATCATATGGTATTTATCTGTCTCTGATTGACTTATTTCATTTAGCATAATACTCTCTAGCTCCATCCATGTCATTGCAAATGGCAAGATGTCATTCTCTTTTATGGCTGAGTAATAGTCCACTGTATTATATATATACCACCTCTTCTTTATCTATTCATCTATGGATGGACACTTGGGCTACTTCCATATCTTGGCTGTTGTAAATAATGCTGCTATAAACAGAGAGTGCATGTATCCCTTTGGATTAGTGTTTTTGTATTCTTTGGGTAAATACCCAGTAGTGCAATTGCTGGATGATATGGTAGTTCTATTTTTAACTTTTTGAGGAACCTCCATACTGTTTTCCACAGTGGCTGCACCAATTTTCATTTCCACTAACAGTGCATGAGGGTTCCTTTGTCTCTACATCCTTACCAACGTTTGTGTTTTTTATTTTAGCCATTCTGACAGGATTGAGGTGGTATCTCATTATAGTTTTGATTTGCTTTTCCCTGATGATAAGTAATAATGAGCATCTTTCCATGCATCTGTTGGCCATCTGGATGTCTTCTTTGGAGAAATGTCTTTTCATGTCTTCTGCCCATTTTTGAATTGGCTTATTTATTTTTTGGGTGTTGAGTTGTAGAAGTTCTTTGTATATTTTGGATACTAACCCTTTATCAGATATGTCATTTGCAAATATTTTCTTCCATTCAGTGGGTTGCCTAGTTTTGTTGATTGTTTCCTTTGCTGTGCAGAAAGAAACTTTTTATTTTGATGTAATACCAATAGTTTATTTCTGCTTTTGTTTCCCTTGCCTCAGGAGACATATCCAGAAAAATGTTGCTACGGCCAACGTCAGAGAAGTTACTGCCTATGTTCTTCTCTAGGATTTTGATGGTTTCTGGTCTCACATTTGGGAGTTACTCCAGTTTTGAGGCAAAATGTCTTCTTCTCCCAGAAACCTCAATTACTGTTCTAAAGGCTTCAGCGGATTAGATGAGGCCCACATGCATAATTGAGGGTAGTGTCATTTACTTAAATTCAGCTGATTGTAGATGTTAACATCTACAAAATACCTTCACAGCAATATCTAGATTCATGTTTGATTACATAACTGGGTACTATGGCCTAACCAAGTTGACACACAAAATAAATCATCACAGTTTTGATAGATACTGATGAACTTGTAGTGAGGCCAGTTCACTGGTGTTTCTATTTATAGAGGCAAGTTATAACTATATTTTCACACATGCAACAAGCACAGAGAGAGAAAAACAGCATGTTCCTGCTCTGACAGGTGAGAAGTTTGCATGATCAGAAGCAAAAGCTTCGCCATCAGACCTCCTTGGCTTCAAGTCTGAGCACCACCATTAGCTGGCACTGGAAAACTTTCTTGTATCCAAAAGAGAGGATCACAGTAGTACCACCTGTGACATTGGGCTCGTTCTTCTTAGATATTCAAAACATGTTAGCTATTGTCAGTCCTAGCTCCCTGTGAAATGTGGAGAGAGCAGTTAGACTGACAGGCACAAACTCCCTTGAAGGTGAAGCCATAGCCCCTTGGCAGGCACATGGAGACGTGCCAGGGGTGGCCATCAGTGGGAAAGCAGCCAGATGGCTTTCTGCTTGTCACCAAAATAAGGCCAGGCTAAGAAGAGCATGGGAATGGGGTAGGTGCAAGGTTTGGACCGTCTTTTATCAAAAAGAAAAGCTTTCACGTATGTTCCATGAATTCCAAAGTTCTATGATGGGAAATAAGTAAGCAGAGGGAATAAGTATGATGGAGGAAAACAAAGACCCCAAATGCTTTCCATACCTGATTATTTTTTTTCCTCAAAAGAAGAAAGCACTCACAAAATCAGTTAGAGAAATCACAGCCACCAACTGAACAGTGAAAAATTCAGTCACTGAGCTCATAGGCTTGATGCTAAAAAACGGGTGTGCGGATGTTTCCACCGCTTTGCTTAAAGGTTGCTTGCTTCTGTGATGGTTGCAATGCCATGTAATTGCAGAAGACTCGATGATTAAAGGTGAAATCAGGACCTTGCTATTCCAGATGCTCTCTCTGCCTCTCTGAGTGTACCTGCTGCTGGGCGCCAACCCCTTCCCTGACCTCCCCATCACAAAGTGACAGACCTTGGGGAGAATGAGGGCACATTCTAAAACAAAAATAAACCTGTCATTTCTATAGTCAAAAGTGTCAGAGCTCAAACATCAATGGTGATTCAGAAGAGTCAGTAATGTATTTTCTGTCTGCGTTTACTGACATTTAGCGTTTATTCCATATGAAAGTTATTTGCAAGGTATTCTTGCATTGCCATCTAATCAATATTATTTCTTCAGCTTCAGAAATACAATTTCAACCTTCCTAGACCACACTATGTATGTCACATCAATTCCTTATTTAAGACAGAGGTATTTATTTGGTTATACAATAGTCACTTTCCACAGTGCTTTGTGCTCCTTTCCAACAAAGAGACACTTAGCTTTATTGTCTTTACACAGATAATTGTCATAATTATTGGATTATTTTTCAAGTTATATGTGATTACAGCAAAAGTATTAAGTATTTTATATCTGAATTTTTTTATTTATAAGTATCTTAAATTTTTGAATGCAAACCAACTTTTGAGTGGGACTAGATTTTATGCAGTCTCTGCTAATTATAAAGTGAGATAGTTGGTTTAATCAGAAGGACGGACTATGCAGATTTATTTGCTACATTATTTTTGGGGGAAAACTTTTCAGTTCTATACAGAATAAAATTGGGAGGCAAGAAAATAGTCACCAGGTTATTATAACAATCCTTATTCATAGGTGAGAAGGCTGTGGAATAGTATGAACTTCCATGAATATATAAGCATAACTTTTAATTAATATATGCATTATTTGCACATAGAAAGTGGCCAGATATAAAATAACAGCTTTCACATTTAAATATATTCTATTTACATTATGTACAGGTGGCCAAATACAAAGACTACAGTTCACAGTCTATATGAATGATATACATTTTTATACATCAGAATTAGAAATATAGTGACAATAGTTCTATTCATTGTGCGACTATAAATAAGGTTAGTCTTAGCAAGATATATACAATATACATACACCAATAGGTCTATAAAAATTTCATGTTAGATATATATGAAAAGAACTGCAAGACATCCAAGAGGAACAAAGGACAAAACTGGAATGAATGAAAAACGTTCCTTGCTGGGAAGACTTAATACTAGACAATTGTTAATTTTTCTCAAATTAATTTATCACAGTCCAATAAAAATACCATAAGGAAAAGGAGTTCACAGAACATTCTAAGGTTTACGTAAAAATAGCATGAAAATACAATAAAGATAATTTTTAAAAGTACACTAACTAAACACATTATACAATTAAAGTAGAAGAAAATGATGTTGCTGGTACGAGGACAAACCAGATGAAACAGTGGAATAGAATGGAAAGCCCAGAAATAGATGCAGGTTTTTGGAAACCTTTAGTAGGTGATAGAGTTAGCTTTTCAAATTTGTGGAGAAAGTGTGAGTTGTTCGATACATGTTTCTGGAGTGGTTTTCAAACTATTTGGGGAAAAAATCAGTATTAAATCACTTCATACCTTATTTTACAATACAGTCTGATAAATTATAGTTTCAAGTATAAAATATGTGAAATAGTTAAAAGACATTATCTTAAACATTAACTTGTTTGGAGTAGAGAAAGTCTGAATGTTCGAATATGATACCATAAAGTTAAATATTAATAGATACAACACATATCCAAAAGTGTCCCTGTAAAAAGGGCAAATAAAAAATTCCAGTGGTCAGTAAGATGAAAAATGTAAAACTTCACAATCAATAAAATGATAACAAAAACTTCTAACAGAATATTTTACTTAACTGATTTACAGTGTTTCTTAATGACAATTCATATTTTGGTTAACGGCTATAGGAAATAACATAATGATCCATTTGTTGTTGGGATTTTACTATCAAAAATAGCAAGTGTGTATAATTTTGGACAATGATCCAACTTTTAGGAATTTATGCTAGAAAAGCAATTAGAGATCTATAAAAGGAAAAAAAAAAAGATGCAGAAAGAAGTTCTCTGCACCATTCTCTGTGAGAGTGAAAAGTGAAAAATTGGAAATGACTTCTGTCCCAAATAGAGTATTGTTTAAAGTAGAGTATGGCTACAGAATTAAACATTGTTTACCCATTTAAATGATGCATTAGAAGATTATGTAATGTCATCGAAAAATGCCCATGTTTATCTTTCTTTGAAAATGTTATGAGCCTTTCAATGCCAAAGGTCATAAGGCAGGGGCCAACAGGCCAAATCTGTTTACACAGACATATTTTGCTTTCTTGTCAGTATTTTATCATGTTGAGCCAAGGTTTAAAAATTGGAAGAACACACACGAAAATCCAGATTTCCAGCGTATGTTTACAGTTCTGAGTATCTGACAGCTCTGTCCACATTCCCACCTCAGTCGGAGCTGAATGGTGGAGTAACTGGCAGCTACTCCAGTTCAGCTACTCCACCATTCAGCTACTCCAGTTCAGCTACTCCAGTTCCCCACCTCTCAGAGCCTCCCAGCCACACATCTTGCCCTCCTCACTCACTCACACCCAGCCTGCTTCCCTGTTTCAGTTCCCTGCCTGGCCTCAGGCAGGGAGACGGTGGACTGATGAATACCACGTGATCTAAAACTTTTAACGGATGTAAGAAGATAGACAACAAAATTTCAGTAGCCTGTCAAAGCCACAGGTTTCTCCATCCATACTATAAAGTTTTTGACAACAGGAAGCAAGTGAACATTGTTCCCTTTTTTATCCCCTGAAGTTTAGCCAGGAGAAAATTATCTGTTGAATGGTCAAGCAAAGTAAATAGCGCCTTCGGGTCACCTATGAATGATTAAAAATCCTGTTTCTCTTGGTTTACTTATCTCATGTTCTGACTTGAAAATCATAAAGACAATACACAATAAATTTTATTTTCAGCATCCAAGGACAGAGGGAACTGTGTAAGCAGAGCAAAAAATATATCGTAAACAAATCTCATGTATTTTTGAAATGAAAAAGAAAAACACACCATTCTTAGTTGAGACTTAACACAGAAATCTCTGGCACCGAATTCTGCTCTGTAACACAGAACATAATACAAGAGCCAATTTATTCTTGTTTGATTTTGTAATTTTGTTTGGACTTCAGGCTTCCAATGAAAATTGTCAAAATACCCTTCCTTACCCTTTGCAAATTGTTGCATGTCTCAAACACACCCGCTCCAGGAGCCTCATTTCATGACTCGGCCTCCTTGCAGGGATACTTAGGCAGCGATTATAGCGATGCCATAAAACCAGCATGCAAGTCACTGGATGACTATTTCTAGTCCGTCCACTAAACAAGTCCAGGATAAAATCACTGGCACAGAGGTGTCAGCTAACTGAGGAATCAGACAGCCGGAGAGACCAGGCTGGGTGAGAAAACACCCTTATCCCAAGGACAAACCTTTGCTCTGACATTGGAGAGAATACACAAATGAACTTGCCAAGTAAATTGCTTTCCTGCTCTAATATATGATCTCTTGCTCCAGTGCTAAAGCCACTTTTTAATGAGTTGGTAGGTAAATATGGAGCTAGATTGAGAGAATTAGTTCATGCTTGTATGTTTTCAATATTGTGAGTGAAATGAAAATACAGATAGCAATTTGAATCTAATTTTCAAGCTTTCATGGATGAAGGGTCACAGAGGGCAGCTGAGACATACCAAGATATTGAGGGTGGGAGACGTAGGGATGGTAACAAAGAAAACCAGCTGACACAAAGCAGAAGCCTCTCCAGCAAGTACAGCAGAGCCCCAATAGTATAAATTCAAGAGAGAAAGAGAGAGAACGGTTTTCTCTGTAGGTATACGCAGTTCAGTAGTTAGGAAAATATAGATCTAAGGCAGAAGTGTGTGACGATCATCTGTGACCTCTCAGTTGGCATCATATGTATCCTAAGAGAATTAAAATTAGAATTCTGGAATGCTTTTAGAGCCAAGAGAGACGTTGGAGTTGAACATCCTCACTGCCACAGAGGACAAAAATCAAACTCAGGGGGTTAAATACCAAGTCCAGGATGAGAATGCAGGTATTTTAACAGCCCAGACCCCTGCTCTTTGCGCAAGTGTAGACCAACACTGCTATCTAAAAACAAACTGATCCTGTGAGAAATGGGTGTGGGTGGAGGGTGTGGTTGTTGGAGGTCCTGAGGAAGACACCATCTTGCATAATTAAACATTTTGTTTTTGAGATGAAACAGATTCAAAATAAAAGCCTCTCCCAGATGGCACCCCCAAAGTCCTAAATTGAAAACACACAAACACAGCGACTCAGGCTGAGAAAACAATTGGACCAGCTACTAGTGAGTTAAAAGAGAGGAAAATGGGTGGTTTGCAGGAAAGTAAGGGGAGCAGGGATGTCTCAGATTCGTTCTGCTGCTAATATCAGACAGTGTCAAATCCTAAAATTAGAGGAAAATATTCACTGAGATAAGTTGATGATTTGGGGCTAAGCCTTATTTCACATGATAGGTGTGTTTAATTTAGTCATTAAATTGTCCCATGAACATTCTTCTATATTCATATCTCCCTTCTCCCATTTGTTTTTCATCATACAGCTTAAAAATGTGAAGCATTTAAATCACCATTAATAATGCCTTTTACTATTTATCAGCCTTCAAAAATGTATTAAAAAATGTATTCATAGTTAAACAAAAGCCGTACAGGACTCCTTTTTGTTCTCGATATTCACAATGTGATACAATTTGCTGTATTTAACAGGATATGTAGACAGAGCACCCAGCACTTGCTTGCCTTCCCAATATGTACACTGCGTTGTCTGGCAACTGAGGATCAGTTTCTGTTTAATGTTCGTGAACAGGTAACAATTATTAGCATATTTATTTATTATAAACTTATACAGAGTTGAGGAACAAATGGTGATTATTTGAATGTGAGAGGTTGTGACTTCATGAAAATTGTTATCGTATGGGAGAAGTAGAGGAAATCTTTGTAATTCCTGTGAGCTTAAGAAATGCAGGAATATACATTCTAAATAACAGAAAGTCGTCAAATGGCAGGTCCAACAGACCTACTGTACAATTAACAGTTTTACCTACCGTGAAGGTAATTCTCTTTCCACTTCTACTTCCAACCTAGCAAGATCCTTTACTTCAGCCTTTACTGAAGTCTGAGTAAAGGCTGAGAAGCCCAGACCAGGCTCGGTTTAAATCCTTTTGCGAGTATTATTTCATTTAATTCTTGAAATGGATCTACTTGGCAGGTGTTGTCACTGCATAAGCAACAAGAAAACTTACTCCTGGAAAATTTAGAAACTTACTAAAAATCTGGAGTGGGCTTACATGCCTCGACTGGAGTTTGTGGGTTGCCAAAGAGAAGACCCTCAACTCATGGTCAGAAAATCAGGTCAAGCGAGGGCTGAATCCAGAGAGAGACAATGATTGAGACAGTGAGGATGGTTGATTTGAAACTGAAATCCAGTGAAGGATCCTTGGCAATGAGATGACTCGTAATACCAGC
Organism: Neomonachus schauinslandi; assembly: GCF_002201575.2. NCBI lineage: Eukaryota > Metazoa > Chordata > Mammalia > Carnivora > Phocidae > Neomonachus > Neomonachus schauinslandi. The sequence goes on from NC_058414.1 coordinate 89,458,844, forward strand.
TTGGTCCATGACATCAACAGTTTGTTACAATGTCTGACTTTAAGTGTTCTTCACTGCCTTGGGGTTCTGTTTCTAAGACGCCTGAAGTCCTCTGCTGTAACCTACCTTCCTCAGACTCAGTAGATAGGTTTAAAAAGTTTCCTAAACAGCCTGTTCCTTGGTATCTCCCAAACGAATCAAATCTACTCTCACCCCCGCCCCTTCCCTCCTCTTTGCAATGCTAACTCTGGGCCATTGTCTCCCCATGTCCTCTGGATGCTCTTCTTCTCTGCTTCCGTCAGCTCTTGCATCCCCAATGACACATATTGCTCTTAAATCTTGAGACCCTCAATCGGCAGGGTTTTCTTCTCTTCAGGTTGTCATCCCTATTTTTTTTAAGCAACCAGACCAAAAATTTTCAAAGGCCTCTTCTGTTTCCTTGAAATCACCTTTTTTTTTTTTTCCACTTTGCTTTACCTTTGGGTTACAAAATAGGTGTCTGTCTGTCCAGCTTGCTCCTGTTATCTATCCAAACGCTGAGCAGGCACAAAAGTACACTGTGTGATTTCTTATTCTCTGGCTTTTATAACCAAAGAATTTTCATTTTATTGAAAGTAATTAATAATTTTCTAACTCATTTAATCTCAGCATATGAAAATATTGTTTGGGTTCTATAAATAGGAATGTGCAGTTCATAGTAAGGATAAAGGAGCTAGCTATAGGTTGGGTGTTTAAAAACTTGGAATTATATCGAAACAAATTAAACTTTATTTGAATGGCTCCCTGGTGGAAATCTGAGGTTGTCCCGGGCATTGCTTCAAACATAATGAAAGATCATCCCACTCTACTTCACAATCCCTGTTCCCCCACCATGCCTCCTGATTTTGTCATTTCTGTGGTCTAGCTACTTTGTGCTGCTCCCCTTAGACAGGGCTGTTTCACTGTGATTTTCTGCTTTATGCACAGAGTCATTAGTTATTTTAATAACAATACCAAAAAGAAAAAAAAAAAGTAGCAAAGTGGGTCAGGCTGTCACCTTTCAGCTTTACAGTGGGCTTTGAAAGCAGCCAAACAAGGAAAGAGCCAGAGGCAGGCTGCTCACAAGTTACATTCCTAAATGCAGACACAGAGCTGAGGATGTTTTAACATGAAGAACAGAGATGAAGAGGCAGCTTACAAATGAGCCTGTTCTTAAAACACTTCGGCTAAGTGTTCCCATTCCAATAGCCATACAGGAACCAGAGTGAAGACTGATAGATGCATAGACCTCATATCTAGGTTCAGGATGAGAATTGTCCTGGGGCATGCTGGAGAGGGCCTGCTTGCGTGGCAGCCTGTAGTAAGCCCTCTGATCCCCAAAAGACTGTCCGTAGAGTAGGTCCGAATCCCTTGTCCTGCTATGGCAGGTCAGGTCTAACCTCTGCATGACCCCTGGATTCTAAGATGATGAGGCCATGTCTTTTGTCTGTGGAATAATATTTCCAGATAAAGGTTACATAGTTACCATACCATAAATAAAGTTAAGTGTCTTACTTCTAGCCAGTCATGGCAGAAAAGGAATATGACATTAGAGATTGGGAAATGGGCCGCTTCTGGGGGTTACATTAGTTTCAGGTACGCAGCCAAGTGATTCACAGGTTTCTACATGATCCTGTGCTCACTGCAAAGTACAGCTACCATCTCTCTGTCAGTATATAATACTGTAAAGTATCAGTGGCCGTATTCCTTAAAGTACAGCAGGAATTTTAAATGGAGGTTTACTTGTCTTTGACCTTGTGACCTTTCAGTTAGGAACAGAATTAGTCACTAACTCTTAGACTGATGTTCCTTGAAGTTTAGATCGAAGATTCTTACCATCTTGGCGTTAAGAATCAGGATACTGTCGGGATACCTGAGTGGCTCAGTCAGTTAAGTGTCTGCTTTCGGCTCAGGTCAGGAGCCTGGGGTCCTGGGATCGAGTCCCACATCAGGCTCCCTGCTCAGCGGGGAGCTTGCTTCTCCCTCTGCCTGCTGCTCCCCATGCTTGTGCAAGCTCTCTCTCTCTCTCTGGCAAATAAAATCTTAAAAAAAAGAATCAGGATACCATTGAATGATCATGGGATTTCCTGAATGCCTAAGATGAATGGAAGCAAATAATAAAAGTGGCATGGAATAGACTCATACAAAATTAAAAATTGCTTCAACTTACTTCCTTATTTTGGGGGGAGAAATACAGAGTGCATGCTTCATTCCTTTTTTCTTTCTTTCTTTCTTTCTTTCTTTCTTTCTTTCTTTCTTTCTTTC
>NC_058414.1:89461115-89493241 GCF_002201575.2 Neomonachus schauinslandi
TTCTTTCTTTCTTTCTTTCTTTCTTTCTTTCTTTCTTTCTTTCTTTCGTTCGTTATTAATGCTCTACTTGTTGGTTGAACCACATGTTAGGGGCACATGAGTGGCTCAGTCTGTTAAATGTGACTCTTGATTTAGGCTCAGGTTGTAATCTCAGGGTCGTGAGATGGAACCCATATGGGGCTCCGTGCTTGAGATTCTCTCTCCCCCTCTCCCTCTGTCCCTTCCCACCTCACATGCACTCTCTCTCTCAAAAAAAAAAAAAGAACTTCATGTTAAATGATAATGAACTTAATAATCCTGACTACTTAATAAGCACCTGCTGGGAGCCTTGTGTATTATATGTATTTAAAAAAAATTCTGAATGATAAATTTTATTTTCCACCTCCCTTAGATGTGGAAGGAGAGTCAACAGATTTAACTTCACATAACTAGAAAGTAGCAGAGATAGGTTTTGGTCTCAGGTTCAACACCAAAGCATTATCTACTGTATCCAGAGACCCATCCTAGTTATCTGTGGATAACTCATACAGAGAGAAAAGCTAGACCACGCTTAGGGCAAGGAGTCCAGCCTTTCTGCTTGCATGTCTCTTAGAAGGATCTCCAGGCTGGTGGGCCTTTGCTGCTGTCTTCCTCAAGGGGAAGTGGCATTCGTGAAAGAATCTCCCTAGACTTAGACCTTCTTAAGAGCAGAGACATTCTTTCTTTCTTTTCTTCCTCAATGTGTCATTATCCCTTCTTCATCAGCTAACACTCTTGGCACACACTTGCACCCACAGTGGTTAGGTGAGGGAGTCCAGGGAAAATTCTCTCAGCTTTCTATTTCCTTTCACTTTGAGTTGTTTGGGGGATTAATTAACCACAGAATTCTACTCTAACATGTTCTCTTCGAGGTCCAGCTGTGTATAAAGTCCTGCCCCGAGAGAACACAGACTAAAACTGCTTTGCTTTGCAGACTAAAACTACAATTGTACTTGAAGGAAAAATGTACCACCCAGCAGATTTGTGCACAAGCCACCATCCATGCGTGGCCTGTCTATCTGACCCTCTCCCCTTCTCATGCATTGTTCAGGTACAAACACAGTATTTAAGTATCTCAATAATGTGAACTGCTTGAAGTTTAGCTACTTTTTCTTAGATGACAAGGTGGAACATGTAAACTATGCTGGGGATATTTACTAGCCAAGACACTGTAATTTGAGAAAGGAAGTGTCATTGTCACGGCTCTCACACTGGGCGCAGTCAACAGGGAGCCTGCCTCCTGGGGAAAGAGAAAGAACAGGGCTGGCAAATCCAAGCTTAGCCTGAGTGAGAGCTCTGATTTTCCAAAGTGTTGAAGAGTCGGAAGGGGTGGGGGAGTTGGGTACTTAAATATTGAAATAGGCTTGAGCTAATGGTGCCTGGAGAGGGGAGGGGAGGGTAGAGGAAGAGAGTGACTATACTACAGACATTCAGTATGGCACAGTTCCTGTGGCTACCACCAGGAAAGTGGTTTCCTTGCAAGCAGGTAGAAGGATTGACTGTCCTGATTTACCACATAGAACTTGATTCTCTCTGACCAACTTGCTTGAACTCTAAATTAGTGCTTTAGATACAAAAATCTTTGCTGAGTTGATGCAGCTTTTTGTGTGTCCCCATCTCATTGCCATTAAATCATTTAGTAAAGACTTGAATCTTCTCCGTGCTCTCATTTCTCACGTTTTCCTGGGATAACACGGTGGTCATTTTGCTCCGTTCTAGAAATAGGCTGCAATCAGACTCCGAGGAAACAATCATTTTGTCTTTCGACTGGAAACAATTAAAACAGTTGCTGCGCATTACTCTCTACACTTCATTACTATTTTATTTTTATAGCGTCACGGAGTCTGATGTGAGTCACGGGCATATGAAGCATGTGTCATTTCTGTCATTGAAAAGCTGAAGAACCCAGAGTTACCCTTATGAAGGTGAATTCATTTCTTGGCCGTACCTACCTACATTCTGGTTGTTGCTACCAGAAGAATGATTCTCTGTTAAGCTTACACTTACGGGTACATTTATTTAAAGACGAAAATTGTGTCTATAAAACGCAGGACACTTTATTTTTCATATGTGTACTTTTATGAAAAGAGCCACACGTGCATTGAATTTTTTTTCCTTTTTGCCCTTAAACAATATAACATTAAGTAGAGACACGTTTACAATAAATATAGATTCCTAAGTATGACCAAGTGTCTTTTTCTCTACTTACCTGTTATAAGATGTGTTACTTAAATTTGCATTTTCTTTGTACTCAGAAGAGAAATTAACTTCTGTGTGTGCCTCCTAATCTTTTGATAATTTCTGGTCCCATTAATTCTTAGCTATCTGAATCTACTCTTAAGAGGAAAAATATTAACTTACAACCCTTTTAGATTCTCCCTGACCCTAAACTGATTCTTACTTCTCTTTTCAAAACTGTCCTTGACCTACTATCCAGAGTTCCATGTTGCCTTGTGTTCTGTCTCAGCTTCCAGTGGAAGGCACATGCGCCATTGAAAAGGATCCCTATAGGGATGCATTGTTTGCAATTGCTCAGCTTCTCTGGAACAATAGCTTTCATTCTAGAATTTTCTGTCAGAGTCATAACAAGCCTCAACTCCTCTGCAAATTTGATTCACATGTTTAATTCAAAGCAATGAATTAACTAATTTAGAATTATTAAACCAGCAGCCTGCTGACTTTAGGGAGAAAAAAAAAGAACAACAAAATTTTTAAAAAGCCGACTATACAAATTTCCAACTTCTCAAGACGTTGAGAAAGACACAGACTCAAATACAGCTGCCTCATCATAAACAACTTTCAGTAGCTCTCTGAGGATTGCTTCCATTTTCCTTTCACTCTCCTTGTCAGGGCATAATAACCTTTAGACGGGGCTTTCTCTAGCTTTGTGGCTGTTGGCCCAGGAGCACACTGTTTGGTCAGCACCATGTAGGAGATTACGTTCATCATCAATACTGAGTTCGGTCAGATTCCCAGGACAGAAAAGGAAGGGTGCTCCAGTGCTTCCTCAGATGGAATTTCATTTTGAAAAGTCAAAAGAATGGTTTATTCCATAGTGTGTTTCATTTAGAGTTGTCCAGACCTCTTTTCCTTTTTGGCAGGAGGTACATTGTGTGGAAAAAATAACTAAAATGCACCATGGACACAAAGGCAAGGAGTAGGGTACTCATTAAACCATTGTAAGGTCTCTTTCCCTCTTAGTCATGACATATTTCTAGAGCAAGTGTTGTTTAGGATGTGTTTTAAGAACGGAAAAGATAGTTTGGCGAACAGGGAGTGGAAGTCTGTCCAGCATCACTAAGAATAGTAGGTTTGACAGGCAGCCAAAATTGTGAACATGTGTACATTGTCATAAGGCTTGAAAGTTCTTTAAGGTTTTTACATTGGAAAAATTCATGAATTCTCTTGTATTTTTGTACTGATGTGGGGATCAGATTGCTGTTTCTGCTACTTTCACTCTTTTTCTACCCTTTGCCTTTACTTTTTTTCTTTTTTTTTTTCACAAAAGTACAACTCGCATATAGTGAAGTACACAAACCTTAAGGATACAGCTTGATAAATGCAATTTGCTTTAAGTGGTGGTCTTTTTTCAAATATTTTACATAATGCATATCCAGTGAAGTCTGCCATTCTGTGCTGAAGTTTTCTAAATGAGAACAATTCTACACATTGCTTCCAGAATATTTTTGACATATCCTTTGAGATAAAATTAAAAACCCAGTGTAGGTGAGTTCACCTGTGTTTCAGAACCTACAGCTTGACAGGCTCAGTGTACTGGAGTGAACACCCCCCATGAGCTTTTCTGAGAAATGTAATTAATGCAGAATCGTGAGAACATACATAAATACATATTTATATATGTTATATTTATTTACATATATAACTTATATATGTATTATAATATATTTATATGTTTATATATGTATTATAATATATAAATGTCACACACAAACGATTATGGGAAGAAGAAAAAGAGAAAGAGAAGAGAGAGAGATCTACTAGGAAAGGTATCCAGGCAGCCTTCTGATTTTTTCACACCAATCTGACCAACCTTCCTGCATAGATTCTGAGTCTTGACACTTACCATTATATTGGCCCAGAGTGGTTCCCGATGGCTGGAAACCCCGTCAGTAATTTGTGTCTCCCTGAGAGTATAAGCTCCTTGTGGACAAGAATGTGTTCGATTTTGTTTAGTCATTCATTCCTCCTTCACGTCCATCCTCTGAAGCCCTTAAAGGCAGATGAAGATCTGTTCACAGCAGAAATTCAGTACGGTGTTTCAGAATGTTAAAAAAAAAAAGAAGAAGAACAGAGCTAACCCCGCTTTTGGAGCAGGGCCCCTGTTGCTCCAGCAGCCCCCACCCCACGTAGTGAAATTCAGGAGTCATGAAAAATCGCTCGATATGTGTACTCCCCTCATAATGTGTCCTTTGGCTAAAGGGAAGCCTGATTCAAATGAGAAAAAAAGCAGAAATTTACTTCCATTTCTGCCTGATGTTGTCAAAGTACAAGAGTGTGGAATGTCCGTATTCAGCTCTCAGAGCTGCACTGTCCCCCGAGCCCCAGGCCAGAACTCTCCCTTACTTGTAAGTAAAATTGAAAGACATTCAAGATTTGTAGGGGTCATCATGATATAAGCAAACCTGTTCTCTACTGCTTTGGTATCAAAACTGAAACTTTCTTTAAAGAAGGGGACTTTGTTTCTCAGACTTCCTTAAAATCTCTCCCTATTTCTGTTGCCTTTCTTTCTTTTTCTCTCCACCATCATTCATGGTAGGCGTGATGGATCATTGATGTAGGAACAATCCCAAAGCCTATGCTATTTATAAACTAGTGGGATTAATTGAATGTGTAGAAGATCTAAAACAAAGGCTGTATGCCCCAGTGGTCATCTCTCTGATGTCAGGGTAATTTTTATAGTTAATACCTCATTCATCAGATTATTATACAGTATATTTATTTTTAAATATATAAATTAAAAACAAATAAGCTCCATTTGCTTTCTAATTGGTGATAACACAGGGTAAACTGACCACATCTCCTTCTTCAGGCAGAGAGGAGATGATGGGAGTGTCTGCACTAGCTCCTCAGTAGTAGGTCGTCTTGCTGCTAATGAGAGTCTGACGTTTCTCTAAAACACTATATTGCATCATCCTTACAGTGTTCCTCTTTTCTGTAATAGCAGTATTTTGTGCTGAAAGCTACATATCTCTGCCTAATGTTATTGAAGTAAACTTTTAATTATCTTAGAATAGACTGCGTGTTTAGCCCTTATACATACAATTTAAAAAGCTACCATGGGCCTTATTGCTTTATGCGTTGAAGGACATTCAGGCAACCCTGGTGAGGCTGATGATTTTATCCCTCGTGTTTGCTCAACAGTTAGGCTGCATCTCAGGGCTCAGTGTGAAAGACATGGACAGAGAACACTCAGAACACCCTGCCATTTTTGGTAATGTGTTGAAATAGCAGCAGAAATTAGAAATCTGTAAAAAGTAATATACACCAAGATTACATTTGAAAAACAAAAGTTAAATAAATATAAACAATTATAAAGTCAACTTCATGTGACTTCCTCTTGATTTCTTGTTTTGAAATTTTGTTGTATAACTATATATCTTCTCTCTGGATTCTAGTTATCAAACATGGATCTCTTTTTTTTCCTGACTTTTCTTATTCTTCTAGAAAACTTTTTTTTTTTTAATTCAAGTTTCCTGTCACAGGTGACATAGTGGAGTCAGATACTTAAATTTGAACCATGGCCTCAGTACTTGCCAGCTCTCTAATCATTGTCATCTATAAAACTGGAAAAGATGATAATTCTTTACAGGCTATTGTGATAATTAAATAAAATAACATGCAGAAAATTCTAACACCTAGGTTAGAACTCATGTGTTGATAAATTTATGATTAGCTTATTACACTGTGGTTGCATCTATGAAGAGATCATTATATATTAGGCATGCTGCCTGGCTTAGGCAGAGTGGGGGGAACATCCCATTTTTTTAATTTAATTTCCATTGTGTATCTAAATACATATCAGAATTTATTTTTTAAATCAATTTAATTAGCATTCTCTCTGTAACTTCATAAAAATGTTACTGAACTTCTTTGTGGAGAACTTCTATGTAATTGATATGAATACTTCGGGGAGAGGTTACATATTAATTCACATGGTGACATTTTTATGATGATTGCTTTTAGGAAAATGTTTTAAATCTTAAATGTTATGCATTTACATAATCAGGAACCTTACTTACTAATCTGTATCTTATTGTGAACAGCTCTTGCCCAAAGTCACAGTTTTAGCCTGGACACAACGATCCTCCTTTGTCTAAACCAAGGACCCGACTTGAATTTGGGGTAAAAGGCTTAGTCATGGCAGGTTAGAGGAATAAATATTTGGGACACACATTTGCTGCCAAGTAAGATTGCTCCTCAGACAAACAATGAATATTTGTAGCAGAATCTAGAGTCAGGCACTCGGGGTTTGAATCTCAAATAACTTAATTCTTTGATCTTTTGTTCAGGAGTTGCTGTGAAGAGTAATCATGCTCAATACCTATTAATTATTGTCAATATATTGTCATAGATGATTTAATATTATTGATAACTTAATATCATGGATAAAGATAATTTAGTATTACCATTCCCACTACATCTCCTCACTCTTAGTCTACTTCACCCCCACACACACACAATTTCCTGTTAACTATTAAGAGAAGTGATTAATTCATACCCATTTAACAAATGTAAATATTAATGGCACCTACTTAAGGTTAACATTTATAGATCATGGTTCAGAGACATTATCTCACTTTGAACTTTCCCACAGCTCCAGGAGAAAAATAGGGTTATTATTACTCTTGTTTGAGAAAAAAAGAAAATTAAGGTTCATGGAAGTTTAGTGACATGATCAGACTCTCACAGCTAATAATTAAGAGCAGAGATTAGCACTCGGAACTTTGCAAGGATAATATTAAACCATGATGCATTCCTCACTGCTATGTATAGAGACTCAAGTAGTAAAGAAACTAAGGCCCGAAAAATGTTTTTCTCATAAGTTTCCATAATACTCTCAAAACTTAGTCATATACTAACATTGTAAAATACCAAATGGGTTGTTAAAACACTTGCCATATTCAGATATTGAATCCTAAAGGTCATCTTCATTGTTTAGTCTGTTGTGATTATGTTATTTCATCACTGATGTCACAATTTTTGCTTTAATAAAACCCTACGATGCCACATCAGGGCAAAAACTTTTCCAGATATGTAAACAGCAGAGGTGGCAAGAAGGGGATGAAAAGATGCTGTTTTCTTTAATAGAAGAGCTGCGGGGCCTTCCATAGCTTGTTCATTACGTGGGGAGACAGGAACGCCATCCCTCAAACATTTGTGCTTGCCTCTGAGTGAAATGTTTTCCATTTTTACGTATGGCCTTAGTATAAATGAGCAAATATTAGAACTCTAAGAATTTAGAGGAGATCAATAGCAACAAAGTATATTATTATATAAATTTGCTATGTTCTACCTGGGTAAGAACTCCAGGTCCCCGAGATGGAATGTGGCTTAGCTAGCAACCTTTGGGTATAGTTCACCATTATACAAATGCCTAACAATTTCACATGGATAAAGTATAATTCTCAAGTGGAGAAGGGAAACAGAGAAAGAGTATCTAACTCAAAGGCAAGGATGTTCATTTTAGTGGCAGACTTTTCGCTCAGTAGCCTTGAAACGGAGAGTGATCACTTCAGCCTCTTTTGTGGCCTCAGCTTCTGTCTTCAGATCAAGGGGGTGATAGGATGTGTTTATATATTTTAGAATTGTTAATATAAGATGAGAGAACATACGTTTGAGCGTCCCAAGACTGGGTTTTCTTTTAGCTTTTTGGATTCTTTGTTTTGGGGTTTTTTGTTTGTTTTTTAGCTGAAATGTAATGCAAGTTCATTGTAAACAAGAAGAGGGGAAAAGGAGGAAGGAGGAAAACAAACGAGCAAATAAATGGAATCATACATCTCTATATTACTGTGATGTTTTAGAATAATAATAGGTATTATTCTTAGCACAAGCAATGGCAAAGGCCAGATGACTGTGGACAAATCACTTACTCTTACCCTTTCTTAATCCACAAAATGAGAGATCAAACTAGTTTATTTTTTGACAAAATGTCATAGTCATACATTGTTCTCTGGAGGCAGTCACCAGAAGGCTTTTAAAATGAAAATAAATATAGTCCTACATTTTATTAAAATGAATGTGAAGAATGAAGTGTCAAACCAGACATTCAGAAAGTAAATGTTTTATGTTTTTCAATCAAAATTTACTAAAGTGAACAATTTGTGAAACATAAATATAACTCAATTCAAAAAATGTCAGTGAATTTAACAAATAGACAAAAGCAAGCTTATAAGCAAGTCAGGATTCTGTCTTACAGTTACCTTAGCTAATAAGGAATCATTGGAATCAATGATTGGATTAGTGAAATTGCTTTGTTCAAATAAATTTCATGAATAAACAGCTGTGTGAATCATGACCCAAAAAAAGTGCTGTTAAAGAAAAACGTTTTTGAAAAAAATTCCCCTGGGTAAGTAAATAGAGATTGTATTAATAATACTAATTGTTAATCCTGTTTTGATTCGATAAACTTTTGAGCACCAGTTACATTTGAGGCAGGAAGCTGGATGGTAGAGCTAGGAAAACTCAGAAGCCAAAATTCACTGCTTTTCCAGTGAAAGAGGAAAAAATCCTAGATAGGCGTATCAATCAGTGTCCCAGGGGTCAAGGTATGAACAGGGGATCTATAGAAGTGGAAACCTAAGGGCTACTAACTACAGTGGTCCTCCCTTATCTGCTGGGGGATACGTTTCAAGATCTCCAGTGGATGCCTATTGTGTTACGCATTAACAAAACCAAACTCTTCATAACACCCAGTGAGGAATAGGATATTGAAGAAAGTGTTTCCTCCTAAATGCAATACACAAGAGACACTAGGAATGTTTATGTGATGGGTGAGGACCAAGCCCAGAGAAATAGGTTGTGGTATACGAGGTGGGGTTGAGACATAAGAAACCAAATTTTAAAAGAGATAACACAGGAGAGGTTTTAGAAGTGTTTCCTAACATGGCTTACAGCTCTGAATCCGGAGGTCTGGGGTGAGCCTGGAAATCTGCATTTTGTTTAATTATAAAAGGATATATTCATAATGGACACATTGGGCGGTATTCTGAAGCATCTGATGTCAAAAGTAAATGACACTTTGTAAGACCCTTTTTCTCTGCGCAGTAACTGACACCTCATATATATTTTTGGAAGGCAAAATGGTAAGTTGCACTGCATTAACATCATTTCCTTGAGTAAACTCTTCAGGGTTTCCTCAAGACCTACAGATTCGTATCATATATGTAATCACCTTTCTGCTTAAATAGAACTCTATTCTGTAATATTATGAGTCTTGCTTTGATCATACCATCTTCTAACTGTAATTTTCCACAACAATGCCAGAACACATGTATCTGCTCCTTTGTTTTAACAGCTGCATACTATCCCATAGTAAGAGTATTCCAGAATATATTTAACCAATCCTCTGTCGGTGAGTCATTTTAATATTTCTAGGGTTTTTTTTTTTTTTGCTATAACATTTCTGAATGAACATCCCTGAGTAGACCTCTGTGCACATTTGTAACTATAGCTGAAATAGAACTTCCTATATGCAGTCTGTCACTACACTTGGGTGATACTGTCTGAAAAATGATAATTATGTTTTTATTGAAACTCAGCAGAGTTTGGCAGCAGAAAGGACACTCAGGTTTCATAATTGCTTCTTTGGCAACCCATGGCTGCCACCAGAGCACATAGATTTCCCATGCAGGGATCTTGTCTTAATCATCACTGAATACCCAGCCTACAGCAAATGCCTAATACAGAGAAGTTGCTCAGTAGGTATGTGAGGACAAAGTGAATGAGTAAATTCTCAAGCAAACTGAGGTTTGTTCATAGTCTTACCTCTGTGATTGACTCGATATATGACCTTATATAAATTACTGACTCTTTCTGGGCTTCAGTTCCTTCTTCTGACAAACAAATATAAATCCTAGCCTGACTGCACCAAAGATTTGGCAGGAAGAACAGTAGAATAATAAATTTGGTAGTGACTTGAAAAGTAAAACATTCAGAAAATTCACATAATCATTGTCAATATGCATTTAGTAAATAGCTTCTTTTGCAGGGCATAGAATATTGGAAATGCTAGCTATGTGATGCTAACTCTTAAGTGTAAAATGGAGATCAGAGAAAAAAAATAGTCTTTGGGGGGGAAGGGTATTGGCTAATGAATTATTATTATCTTTGTTAGTATCAATATCAGTATCATTATGAAAAAGGCTTAAAGCTTCCAGTTGGAAAGGTGCTATTGACTATAAAAGTCACATACTCAATATTTTAAGTTTTATGCTTTCTTCCTCCCATTGGCTTATTAATTTTTATATACATACCAGAAACCTCTTGATGCTTTGGAAAGTCTTAGGTGTAACTTTAGTTCATTCAGTTTAATTCATCAATAGTATACTCAGGGGCACCTGGGTAGCTCAGTTAAGCACCCGACTCTTGATTTCGGCTCAGGTCACGAGCTCAGGGTCATGAGATCGAGCTCCACATCAGGCTTTGCGCTCAACCCAGGGTCTGCTTGAGAGCCTCTCTCTTCTCTTCCTCTGGCCTTCCCACTCATGCTCTCTCTAAATAAATAAATAAAATCTTTAAAAAACTTTAAAAACTAGTATACTCAGTTAAATTGACTAATGATAGATAGACAGATATTCATATCTAGATATGGACATATTCAAAATATTATCAGACTTCAAATACACTGCCAGCCTGAAAGGATTTTTTGAACCCTCCAGTTAATGTCTTTACCTTTTATGTGGAGAATTGGGGCAGATAGGCACAATAAACATAGAGGGGAAGGAATGAAGATTTTGGAGGAAAAAACTGTGGTTCAAAAGGAAGAAAGCTGGTATATCTTAACGCAATGTTTGTATTTGTTAATTTTATTCTGTTTCCCTGCAGGTTTAAATGTGTATTTGGCTACTTGGCTACTGATTAGAGAACACAAAATGAATAACTCAACAAACTCCTCTAACAATGGCCTGGCTCTGACCAGTCCTTATAAGACATTTGAAGTGGTGTTTATTGTCCTTGTGGCTGGATCCCTCAGTTTGGTGACCATCATTGGGAACATTCTGGTCATGGTCTCCATTAAAGTCAACCGCCACCTCCAGACCGTCAACAATTACTTTTTGTTCAGCTTGGCCTGTGCTGACCTCATCATTGGTGTTTTCTCCATGAACTTGTATACCCTCTACACTGTGATTGGCTACTGGCCTTTGGGACCTGTGGTATGTGACCTTTGGCTAGCCCTGGACTATGTGGTCAGCAATGCATCAGTGATGAATCTGCTCATTATCAGCTTTGACAGGTACTTCTGTGTCACAAAACCGCTCACCTACCCAGTCAAGCGGACCACGAAAATGGCAGGTATGATGATTGCGGCTGCCTGGGTCCTCTCCTTTATCCTCTGGGCCCCGGCCATTCTCTTCTGGCAGTTCATCGTAGGGGTGAGGACTGTGGAGGATGGGGAATGCTACATTCAGTTTTTCTCCAACGCTGCTGTCACCTTCGGTACTGCCATTGCAGCCTTCTACCTGCCTGTGATCATCATGACCGTGTTATACTGGCACATATCCCGAGCCAGCAAGAGCAGGATAAAGAAGGACAAGAAGGAGCCTGTGGCCAACCAAGACCCAGTTTCTCCCAGTCTGGTACAAGGCAGGATAGTGAAGCCAAACAACAACAACATGGCCGGCAGTGACGATGGCCTGGAGCACAACAAAATCCAGAATGGCAAAGCCCCCAGGGATGCGGTGACCGAAAACTGTGTCCAGGGAGAGGAGAAAGAGAGCTCCAATGATTCCACCTCAGTCAGTGCTGTCGCCTCCAACATGAGAGATGATGAAGTCACCCAGGATGAGAACACAGTGTCCACTTCCCTGGGCCATTCCAAAGATGAGAACTCTAAGCAAACGTGCATCAAAATTGTCACCAAGACCCAAAAAGGTGACTCGTGTACCCCAACTAATACCACCGTGGAGGTCGTTGGTTCTGCAGGTCAGAACGGAGATGAAAAACAGAATATTGTAGCTCGCAAGATCGTGAAGATGACTAAGCAGCCCGCCAAAAAGAAGCCTCCTCCCTCCCGGGAGAAGAAAGTGACCAGGACGATCTTGGCTATTCTGTTGGCTTTCATCATCACTTGGGCCCCATACAATGTCATGGTGCTCATTAACACCTTCTGTGCACCCTGCATCCCCAACACAGTGTGGACAATTGGTTATTGGCTCTGTTACATCAACAGCACGATCAACCCCGCGTGCTATGCACTTTGTAACGCCACCTTCAAGAAGACCTTTAAACATCTTCTTATGTGCCATTATAAGAACATAGGCGCTACGAGGTAAAACATCTTTGTAGAGAAGGCAGGTGGTGAGGGGAGCTTGGGAAAAAGAGAAGGGATAAAAGAGTTCCCCATTTAAAAAAATCTCTGCCATTGCACTTTATAGTCTTATTATGGAATGTGCAATTAAGGAGCCTAACAGTGACACTTTTGTCGTGCCGATGCTCTGGTTTGAGAAACCTGCACCTTATAAACCCTGTCAGTTTAGGAGCAACGAGACCATGAAAGAGACATGTTGGAGTTGTGGATTGAAGGGACAATCTACGCTTTCTCGTACTCTCTTGAAGAAGGGCTTCTGAATCTACAATTTTATCTCTGCACAAGAGGAATAACCTCGCTCCTTTTTTTTTTTTTCCGTTTTTTTGTTGTTGTTGTTCCTGTGTGTCCATACGAGGATGAAATGCCACAGTTACAAGCTAACATGGAGACTTAAACATAAGGAAATAGACATCACACAATGGAGAAGTGAAGAAAAAGAATCAAAACAGGATGTAGAAATGGTCTCCAGAGTGTTAAGCATATATTATTCTTTTGTTACAGCTTTATTTGGAGAATTGCAACATAATAAATGCTCTTTCCCCCTTACCTTTCCCTTTTCCCATCATCAAAAGAAAGCAAACAAACAAAAACCCTAACTAGATCAGATCATTATTTTTCTCATTATACCATCGGCTTTTGTACTTCCCTGTTGTACATTGTGTAAGGGCAAAAATCTGCAGGACTTCCAGTAAATAGAACCAGACACAGCCTTGAAAGTGGGCCTTTCACCCCTGCCCACTGTGTCGTTTGCATTCTTTGGGGGGTATAAAAGCCTATAAACATTTAGTTGGCTTATGATCCTTTGGGTGAAATGTTTTCACCAGCCTGGTTTTCTCCTCAACGAGCTTATGTGAACGGAGTAGCCTACCTAATACATAAACATGCTTGAGAAACCAAAGTCATTTTTTAAACTGAGGTTTGGTCAAATTAAAGAATAGTCATTTTTAGTTGGAGAAAGTTTACTGAGGCCAGACGAATTTTGCAAAAGGCAAATAGAAGGCTGAGAGAATTCTGTTTCAACGGGAATTTGCCTGACCCGTGTATGAAATGCAAACTTGAAAAACGTGACCTTCTGGCGTTTGTCAGCAGGACGAAGCTGCTTTACTCATTTGGAATCCTAAGTAGGATTAACGTACTCTCATGGCACCAGTGACTTCTGCTTCGGTCCCAAGGGAGTAAGACCTTCTCTTGGATGCCTGCTCGCGAATGATACTCAAGTCGGAGTCCAGTGAGGTTGTTTATAGCCATCCTATGTCCCAGTGGAGAAGGAAAAAGTTCATTAAAGAACATTTCCTGAAACCACCCGTTCCATCTTCCTCAAATGGTCAATTCTCCCTAAAATTTCTTAACTTTGAAATTCCGTCCATAGAAATACAGGAATCTCGTGGCAGACACGGAGTGGATAACTAATGGAGGCCAAGTGAGGTCAGCAAAAGCTAACGATAATTGTGGGTAGGGGCCCCTGTGTCACTTCTCATGAGCTCTTGGATTCTAGACCATCAAAAGTCAGGTCAGGAACTGTTATCCCAACGGTGGCTTTATATAGACTCTCGTCCATGGAGAGACTTTTTATTTGGTGCCCCTGATAAATACATCATTGTATTGATTCACATTTAGCTATTTCTGTCCCTCAACTTTTTTTCTTACTATATGTGCTGTAGTCTTAAAATCAGATTTTCTGAAGATGGCCCAGTCAATAGAAATCAAACGTATAAAACTCACTTCAAATTTCCTATTTTGCATTTTAGATTTATGGGCCTTATGATCTCTTGACCAGTAATATCAATGTAAGTAGCATGATTAATGTTTCAGTATTAAGCCTTAGCACCTTAGAGCTGTTTTGTGTGACTTGCCTCATCAATGGCCTCTCAGCAATTTTGAAAGTTAAAAAAAAGCACAAGGTAAACAACAACAAAAAAGAACAGTTAGTAAGACGCAAATTGCCAACAATAGTTGTATGTAACTTACCCTTTATAAAAATAACTTCCTGTTTGAATAACTGCAGTCATTTCCCCTGAATCTCCTAGGTATAAACATACAGCATCCGTTTATACAGATTCCTTTACAGTTACTTCAGTGTAAATGTTTACAATTTTAAATCCACATTTACTTTGATTTTATTTCTTCAAATCAGTGAATCAGTTGAATGGAAGGGACATCAAGCCAATGGGCTGTTCGGTTTGCTATAAATGAAACAATCGACTGGCTGAATATTTCACTTATTAACTTGTTGTACTATTACGATGTAGATTCAGCTTTAGTTGGGATGAACTCTTTGGATTCAAGGATTCAGGAGTCTGGATTTGTGTCTTTTCTGGTCCACTCTAACAATTCAACTCACCATGAATCAAACAGCCTCTTGCTCTTCATTGCCATTACATCCTCCCTTCCTTCCTTCTGTTCTTGATCTTCGCCGTAGCCACCACAACCTTGTTGAAAGAGAAACCGTCATGCATTATGGCAAGGACGTGAATATAGACTGACACATCGTGGAAGCTTTGTCAACTGGAATCAGAGAAATGGGAAGAATACTGAACGTAGTAGATGATGAGAAAGACACAGATTGTATTCAAAGGTTTGCATTAACTGTTGCTGGGTTTGTCTATTTCAGTGGCTCTCATACAGGAACTATTTTGCTCCCCCGGGGACATTTAACAATGTGTGGAGACATTTTTGGTGGTCACAACTTGGGGGAGAGATACTGGAATCTGGTAGATAGAGGCCAGGGAGGCTGCTAAACCACTTACGGTGCACAAGATAGCCTCCCCCCTCACACACACAACTAAGAATTACTTGGCTCAAAGTGTCAATAGTGCCAAAGTCGAGAGACCCTGGTCTATTTTAAGGAATTCTAAAGCTTACTTTGTATACGTGGGAAAATAATCCTGTATCACTATTAGAATATCAATGCAAATTGCTCACCTGTTTCAAAAAGGTAATGCTCACCAATTGTGTATCAGACACACTGTCATCCATGAGTCTAGTGTATTTGTAAATCACAGATTGGGAACACGGGGGACATCGACATATCCAGAATTAACAGACCATGCACATAGCACATTGTCTCCAACATCTTCATGTCCCATTATGATTGCCACAGAGTCCAGTCAATTGAGGTTGCTGGTAATTGGCCATTAAAATGATTGCAGTTGATATGGTCAGTTTCTATCGGAGCTGCCACTTTTCCTGTCAAAAACATTGAGAGCATCTTTCAGAAACAATCTGATTCATCTCCTTTATTTTCACTGGAAAGGCGAATATCTGTCAAGAATTTCTTCTTTCCTCATAGCAATAATGTAAATACTCCAGGGTGGTCTTATAAGAAGAGGAGATTAAGAATGTCAAAAAGCCAGTTCATTTCTTAAAAAAAAAAAAGAAATGATTCCTCTTTTACCAGTTTGCATTAATTTAACATCAGCTCCCAAGTGTTAGGACAAAGTCACAAATATAGGAAGTCACATGGGATAAGCTTTCCCATTTGAATGTGGAAACTGGAGGTCTCACATACTTCTGCTCCTTATCTATTCCACTGCTTTTTTGATCCTGGAGATCTGACATTGGGGAAGACTGAAATTCAAAATGATGGCAACATATACTTAGAAATGCAATCTACTTTTATTTTCTCCTACTTAGTTCACTGGTGGTTGCCTTTCCCCAGTTTGATGATATACCTTTCAACAACCACAGCACTGGTTACAAATAGATTAGGGAAGCACCCAAAGCTGGATGAATTGTGCAAAGTGTATTTTCAGCATGTATATACGATACCATGCCTCTTAAATATGCTTCTTTTAAAAGGGTGCACGCTGCAGCATGAACTGTGTGCATATTTAATGTATCTTTCTGGAATATGCTGTATGCTTAATATACATATTCTATAAATAAAGTAATGAACTGTATCATAGAAATACATATTTCTGTATGCAAATAAATATGTTATACACAAAATCTTGATATGCAATATGGTATATGTTGCTTCAGAGAGTAACAAGACTAGATTTTATATGCCCTTTTTTTTTTAAAGTAGTACTTGCTTTTGAAGGAAGAGGTTTAAGAACGGCCAAAATCCTACCCATATTACTATGAAACTGTTTTATAATCTTTGAAAGCATGGCACTGATTTTAAGTATCTCTTGGAGGACTATATTAATAAATCTTTGCTGGTGTCAGCCCACGTGACAAGAATGCTCTTTGCTCCCGTGCTCCTGACTGGCCTGTGACTAGAATCTTCCTGGCTGTTACTGTTCCAACAGCTGTGTTGATCTCACGTCTGATTGCCTGATGAGATTGCAACCAATTCATTGACATACAGCTTTGCTCTCCTCCAAATTAACTGATTTTTGTCAAATAAAAAATAATCATACAAGGAGAAAAGGATGACCTTCAGAATGTTTTTCATTCTGAGAAGCAAGGTAAAAAAAAAAAAAGTACAAGCACTGTATTTTATAAACCATTCTTTTTAGTTTGAGTCCAATACAGCATCCCATACATCAAATGCCAGCAATTTCTAGTGTAGTATATTGCAGGTTTCTCCAAGAAATAGTGAAATAGGTGGTTTGTTTCCGAATGCCCTCCATTTTTTCCATAGCACTTCTCTTTCTCTCCTTGTTGCCCACTCAACTACCCACATTCCCCGGGACATTTTCTTTGGCTCATCAGCATGAGTTCCTAGTTAACAAATATTGTTATGATTTTAGTTGATATGGGGCATGCCATCCCAAGAGACACTTGCATTTTAATAAAAAAGCAGAAACACTAAACAGCTCCAAGATCCCTATTAGTCTTTAGTTACCAAGGTAGTCAGTGGGGAAAATAATTTTCAGTGAATTCTAGTTTTCTATGCAAATTTTATAACATGCTTCACCATCTGTCCACTTTCTAAATTTTACCTGTATGTCACAATCCACCCTTGTGCATTGTTATCTCTTATCTGGACCAGAATCATTTCTAGAAAAAACAACTGAAAAAAAAAAACAATTGAGTTTTCTATCAATTCTCTATTAGTTTCTTATTGGTCTAGTGAAATGTTCTCATTTCATTTTTTAGAAGTTGACTGAATACTCTATCAATGGATTGCCAAATGTTATTCCTGACTAGGTGGCTTTAAATACTGAGACAGGAGAAACATCTTGCCATCATAAAGGAAGAATTTTCCATGTTATAACACATACCAGTCCTTTTCAATCAAAAATTGAAGAAACAGAATGTGGTAAGTTGTGGAATATAGATATTTATTAAATAAGTGACATCCTTAAAATCTGTTCTTTGGCTTCCTAAACACACAGTAAGTCATGAGAAATTACAGAGGCAAAAAAGGCATCCATCTTCTGGATTTGCACCACTTACCTAGCAGCTCATCCTGATCCTTAAACTATACCTTTACTGGAAATGTGCATATCTTCAGAGATTTTATTGAAGGATTTTTTTAGAATGAGTATCCTTTTTGAAGTCATCATTATAAGATAAGGGACAGATGGGGTTAGTGAATAAATTGTGTGTCTGTGTCCAGGAAGAATTACAATGGATTACAGAGGTGGCCAGTTCAAATCTGGATAATAGGTGAACTAGTTGTACAAAAAGACAAACATTGGGGCGCCTGGGTGGCTCAGTCGTTAAGCGTCTGCCTTCGGCTCAGGTCCTGGGGTCGAGCCCCGCGACGGGCTCCCTGCTCGGCGGGAAGCCTGCTTCTCCCTCTCCCACTCCCCCTGCTTGTGTTCCCTCTCTCGCTGTGTCTCTCTCTGTCAAATAAATAAAGACAAAATCTTAAAAAAAAAAAAAAAAGACAAACATGATGATTCACTCTCTCCTTAGAGTAATTTTCTTCACGTTGTAAGTCTTACTGTCCTTACTGCCTTTGGGTATAGAGCAGGTGTCTACGTTTGTGACAGTGTGAGTATCTTTGCCGGGGCCGTATTATATTATGCCACGGGTCAGTTGTTCTCAAACTTCAGCCTGATAGAGAATCACCTGCAGATTGTTGGGCCCCATCAGTACGTCTGAAGTGAGGTCTGAGAATTTTTACAAATTCTCAGTGATCCTGATGTGAACCACACTTTGAGAACGACTACCTTTTATAGTCTAATGAAAAATTTCACCAAAGCATTATGATAATTAACAAGACATGTGTTATAGACAGTGAAAACTTGACATTTAAAGCATTACCCACAGGAGAGAAAATTTTTTCTTAGACATAAAGTTTGTTGCTTACTTACAAATAGGCTCTTCATATTTTCTGTCTCTTGGGAAATTTTTAGTGTCATGATCTCAGTGCCAGAGATTAAAAATAACCATATTGATAAGTTTACTTGAAGAACCATTAGCATATCAAAGTTTAAAGATAAATACAACAGAAGCTTGAATTCTGTGATATCTCCAATAAAAGATACTTTAAAAATACATTTTATATGGTCTCCTACATCGTATATTTTTGCATAGAATATATATGCAAACACATTCTCCTATGAGTATTCAAAATGAATCATTCCATTATTTTGTTTAGAAGTAATGTTAAGTAAAAAATATTTGCATTCTAGAAGGAATTCTTCAACTTCTTAAAACAGGCACATAAACATATATGCACACTCACATGCACACACATAAGATTGACACAAACAAAACATACATGCATATAAACACAAGTTTCACCTTATATATCTTGATGGTGCCCAGAGGCATAACCTTTCCACTGCTTTCAAAAGCATTTGGAACTCTGTTAGAGAAGACATCAAACTCACGTCAGCCAAGTGGTACTGAAGAAAAAATTCTGTACTTTGATCAGTAAATTGCAGAGTGTTCTCAAAGCTGTTAGGATCAATACATTTTAGCTTTATGTCTGCCACCAACACATCCCAGTCATCTAAAAACAATTTCTCTGAAGGAAGCAATTACATGAAGTCATGGTGAGAAAACACCTGAAATCTATCATAACACCTGGAAGACATATCTACAAATACATATCTTCATGATGGGTACCCCCAAACACTAAACGACTATACAATATGGTGCTTTCAACATCAACCAGACTATATAGAGAGCTGCGTACAAGAAAAAAGTAATGATTTCTCAGCACATTTCTTCCAAAATCCCTCTCAAACATTCTTTTTAGTTTTATAGCTCTTTATACCTGCGGATGGTATAAAAACACGAGCGATGTTTACTCTGAATATGCAACAGATGATCGAACAGTCCATGTCTGGTATCCCGAAAAACAAACAAGAAACCAGGAATGCAAGTCTCATCTTGCAGAACAAGTAAGATTACGAACCAGATTATGTTTGCTTTTCTTGGGATTCCCCCCCCCATTCTGTTTATTAATGAAGAAGTACAAGAGATCATTTAAAAGCCAGATATTAAATGGCTGAATAAAACTATTTTTTCTTAACCCAATTGGGTAGCTTAACCTACATAGAAGTAATAATCTGAACAACCTTGTATTTAAGCAGAAAAGATAACCATAAGGATAAAATTAAGAATAAAACAGGAGCAATACAAATAGGACATCCCAGTGAGGAAAAAAAAAAAACTTATCCCCAAGCTCTCTCAAAGAAATAACAATAAATATTTAATAGAACTTCTTTTCTTTTCTTTTTTCCAAGTTCTTTCTATATTTTCCTTCCTCTCGTTTTAGTATTTTTGCTAAAGTCTTTACTAGTGTTGCATTAAAAGTAATTTTTGTAAATGCCCTGAGTGTCGAACACAAAAATTGATGTTTCCCTAGAGCTTGCTTTAAATTTTGTCGTAGTTGACATTGCTACTCCAGAAAGCAAAAGGCATTAAAAAAAATACAGCTGCTTACAATGGCATGTGTTTCAAATATCAAAACAAAACAACATAGCAAAAATCTGGACAAAGGGCAAAAATATGGCTTTAAACAACAACAACAAAAAATCTGTGTACATGATGACTTCCAAATGTAATTATTTCCAAACAACATGGCATCAATTTCCTCTGTGGGCCTCCCCAGCACTGTTCACAGCATGGTGGACGTTGGCCTTCGGTACCCTGAGAAGAGCTCAGAGCATATCAACATGCTGCTTGAAACCAGGCCCTGTGGGAACATGAGTGGCACGATCATCAGCTGGGAACTTGTCATGATTAAGTATCAGACCTAAACCAAGCAATTCAAGCCTGTTAAGCCCTAGTTGAACATGCCGTGTGCGAGAAACCACAGTATCACAAACTTGAGCACTGAGGAAGAATAAAATAATTAGAAGTTTTAGACATGATGGAAAAGGGAGCTAAAGCTAATGCTCAGGCTACCCACAGCTGTTAGGAAGCACATTGTAATAGACCCTTTAACAGATTCCTTGGCCATGTACGGGTGAAATATTTTATGTCACGGAAAAATTAGGATGATAAGGTTATGTTAGCTGTAACGACTCCTAAAAACTTGTCATGACAAAGGAACTTGGTATCCTCCTTGTTTCCACTGCTTTGCTTTTTATTGAAGAGTAAGAAATACAACATTCATTAGAAATACACAATAGTGTAGAGTCCTAGTCTTTTTAAAATCTTCCATTAAAAGACAGTTATTTAAATGTCTGTGAACTTGATAGGCTCTTTAACGATAATCTGATTTAAATTGGATTAAAGATACATATATAGTATTGCTATAAATTACATATATTTATACAAGTCTTATGCATTTTATTTATAAAAGGAAAGAACGTGTTTAAAGAGATGGTAGTAGGACTTTAATGGAAAGTGATTCACGAATGCAAGGAATGAAGTATGTGCCAGTGGAAAATACTCAACATACCGAAGGAGTGTTAAGTGTTGATGATGCATGTGTGCAAAAACATTCCAACTTCCTGATTCAGTACAGAGGACATAGTTAGAAGATGCTAACAATGACACGCCATGTCCTGGGATGTGTTTTGGCCAAGCTGTATTCCTAAATAAAGCATTATACCAGTCAGAAAATCCAACAGTAAATTTTTTTTTCAAATAATTCATCATGTTTAGAACACATTTGTGAGCATTTTGGAAGACAGACTCTAAGTACTCCTGGGTACTCTTTAGAAATGAATACCAACTGGTACAAAGTCCTCTTTTGAAAAAGTACTAATTTTAATGCAAATGAGCATGAGCTCTGGCTCTACCCTTGAAAACTGTCACTTCGCTTTATCAGATGAAAAGTGCTCCAGAGCACTCTTTCTATCCTCTGCTTCCCATTTCTCAAATATCTACTGTATTGGAGAGAGAGATTCCAAATTGGCTCAGGTTTCTATAAATATTCAGTGGGCTAGGTGTGTAAGGAAGCTTTTCTTTTTGTATATGATTTCCCCAAATAATTGACTTCGAGACATTGATCTGGAATCCCTTTTCTCCTTCCAAACAAAGGGAAGCAAGGCAAAACCCACACAAACTAATGCCAAATGTCCTCAAACTACATGAGCCAGGAAATACCATGGTGAACAAACTGAGAAGTTACTGTCCTTGCCTATGAGGTAGTGCCGACCTCAGCCAGAGGAAAGGATTTCCTTCAGATATTTTCACACTCAAGCTTCTGGCAAATTTAGATTATTTGATTCTCAGCGTTGGTACAATGTCATGTGCTACCTATTCGCACCTCCATCTGAAAGCATGAATTCTCTGTAGCCTCCATGATGGTCATAAACCCTTCGCTTTATGCCATGGGCAGTTTAAGTTCCTCAAGGCTCCATACTCAGCTCTCTCGCATCTCTTTATTCTCTCCTGACACAATCCCATCCATAACTTCAGCTTTTATTATCATCTTAAATGTGACAAGATGCAAATATCATCTCCATCCCAGTCTTCTCCACCATCTATCTACACTATTCTCCGTCTACCTCAGAACCCCTCCTGACATCTCAAATGTACCAGAGGCTTACCACGTCCAAGCTCACATTCATGATTTCACCAACAAAATTGGCCCCATTCTGCTGGCTTTTAGCTCGTCACCTACTACGCGCACAAAATGGACACCATGCCATCCTCCTCGACTTTCACCACCGTCACCCTTCAAGTCCTCCCAATTTTACCTCCCAAGTGTGAGATGTGTCTAGTCTACCCATCAGCTTCTCCCATTTCCACTAGCACCACTGCATAATGCAAGCGGCCTCACTGATCTTGCCACATCCACTCTGCCCCCATGCCATCCGTCTCGTACCTGCAGCCACAGAGAGCTTTTCAGAAGACAAGTCAGAACACATCACTCCCCTGCTTAAAACCTGTTAGTGAGTTCTTTTGGCCATGTCCACATACCTTTATCTGACTTGTAAGCCCTTCATGGACTGAGTCCCTCCCCCGTCTCCATCCTCACCTTCCAGCACACTCCCAGGTGATTTCATTGCTCTTGCCTCATTGCCACAAGCCACATCGCCCCCATCATGCCCTCTCCTGCCTGAAGACCTCAGCACAACTTGGCCCGGAAAGCTCTCCTCCACCCCTCACTATCTGGTTAACTCCTAATAATCCTTTAGACCTCAAGTCAAAGACGAAAGTTTTAGAAATGTCTCCCCTAACTTGTCTGACTACATCAAATCCTCCACGACAGCTCCCATAGCCTTTTGCACAATTTCAATTTTATTTGTGCTTGTAGGATTATTTGAATAAATTTTTATCTTAGTTTGTAGACTGTAAACTTTGTAAGTACAAAAACCATGTTTGCATCTGTCTACCTGAGACAGTGCCTGATACATAGTCACGTTCTCTCTACGTAACATTTTTTTCTCCCTTTACTAGTTATATGACCTCGAGAAAATCATTTAATTTCTTCAGCTATAGATAATCCCTATTTACATGTATGCAGTATTGCTATAAATTATATATACTTATATAAGGAATATTTAAAAGATTAGAAGTAACCATGTATTTCCTAGCAGACTGCTCGACAAAGAGGGGTACTCAGTAAAAGCGTGTGTTTATAACACTTTTTATAGTGAAAAGCTGTATAGAGACAGAAGATTCCAGGCTGCACTTTGCTGAGCCCTAAATGTCCCGTCAAGCCAATCAGTGCTGTACCAAAACAAATAAGGCCTCTGGACTCTCAGGATCTCCTCTTCCAAATAGAGAACTTCAAAACACCCAAAATGCAATTATTCTGTTCTTCAGAGTCATGGCTCAAATTCTGTAGTGTTTTGTTACATATTGTAGTAATAAGATTATTGGGGTCTTAAGGGATCTGGCTCATTTTACGTGCCAGGCATTTTGTTACTTAGATCTGGCGAAAATCACATGAGAAGCTATGATTATACTCATTTTATAAACAAGGAACCAGAGGCCCCATGAAACCAAGTAATTACCCAAGGCCATAACTGGTGTTGGTACAGCCGGGACTCAGATCTCAAAAGCGGTTTATCAAAAGCCAGGAAGCATATAGAAGCAGCCTGACCTGGTTTCCTGGGTCCAGGCCTGGTTTACACTGACTGCCTGACTAATTAATTATGCATCCTCCCCCACCCCCTGCAAAACTGCCAGCTAGGATAATAAGGTATGTGCTTATCCTTTATTTTGTTGGAGTGGAGGAACCCTTGGGCAGCTAGCAGTTAGAGAAGGGTTTCTGATCCCAATTCTACCATTTCTTAGCTATAAAATCTCAGGAAGTCTCGTTTGTTTGGATTAGCCAAAATATCATGTTAACTGAGCGCTTTGAAGATTAAACAAATTACTGTCAGAAATATTTTATAGAAGATTAGAATTGATGCTCGGGGTTGATATCTGTAGTCCACGGATGCTTTAAGCAGCTGCTGAGAACTCATCTGATTTGAGGATTTGAAATTGATCTGTGTGTATCGGTGTTTAGAGTGGGTGCACTACTAGGAGAGCATTTCTGAGAATTCGTGCTGTGGAGAATCTTTTATTTTGTGTAGTAAGTGGAAAGATACATTTAGACAGTTAAGTGGAATGCTTCCTAGAGTAAATTCATTCCTCTCTTTTCTGCTAAAAATATGATAGAGGCAACATCTAATAATCTCTAAATAAGTATGAGAGTCTCAAGTAAACAAACAAAAGAGGATGAGAAGTGAAGGTAAACTCATTTTGCACTAGAAGCAAGGAAAAGCAGAGCAATGCACCATCTCCTATTTCAACCAAGACTTAATTTCAACCTCCTAGTTATACTTTGCTGTGTGAGATAGGCACGTTTTGCCCAAGCTTCATATATCTGTTTTCAGGAAGTTTGTGTGTCGGTACTGAAAACAGAAATATAAATAAATTATACAAGAAAGAAAAAAAAAAAGAAATATATATAGGAGGGACGCCTGGGTGGCTCAGTCAGTTAAGCGTCCCACTCTAGATTTAGGCTCAGGTCATGGCTGTCGAGCTCATCATCGGGCTCACACTGGGCATGGAGCCCGTTTGAGATTCTCTCTCCCTCCTTCTCCCTCTGCCCTTCCCCACTCCTTCTCTTAAAAAGGAAAGAAATACATATTGGAATAACAATATATATAATAATCACATATATGGGACTATCTACCAGATCCCAACAGTTCTTACCATCAGGATCAACATGAGTGGGATGGGACTGAGAGGTAGGGGGTGCTAGGTGGTAGGTCTTTTCCCTTTGGGGCTTTTTGGGTTCCCCAGGAACACAGCTGGGGACCATGGAGACGGGTTGAGGGCTCTTAGGAAAGAGAAAGAGCTCTTACTGCACTAGTATTGCATTTCACAGCACAGTTCTGAGGAGTCTGAAGGTTTTGATAAGGTAGAACAGTTATTTTTTTTTCCTTTTTCCCCTTACACCCTCCCATGTGTCTTACAGTTACTGAAATTTGGGGAATTTTTATTAAGACTGTCAGATACTCTGACATTAGTCTTCAAACAGCACAGTTCCTACTAACTTCAAACAAAACAGGGGAAGCATCATTAGTGGAACAAAATGTCCCTTCATAAAATGCCTACTGACTTTTTCAGGGGACGTGACGCATCTGATCAAGCCAATGCTTATACCTACTCTTGGAAGCACTCACTGTTATCCCCTTTCCCAGATGAAGAGTATGTCAGTTGTGAAGTTAAATGATTTGGCCTACACCAGTTTGATCGCCTTTAAATAAGGAAACAAATTGCTCTTTCCCACTTACAGAGCACACTTCAGACAGTAGAAAATTAGGAGATAATAGCTTTCATACGTACCTAACGATACCATACTTTCCTTCCCTAATAAATTTGAGTTTGTAAGGAAAGTCTTTCAGGGACTACTCTCAGGTATGAATCAAAAATTTCAGGATATTGTCATAAGGTAAAGCAATTTGAGGTCATGTCAGTGTGGACCAGTGGGCTATGCCATCCCCAGATGGTGCTGGGTGGGGCCAGCTATAGGTTCCATCGATTTAAATTTCTAATTTATTTCAAAATAGTGGTCCCAGTCAAGGGAGTACTATATTTGCTTTTCAACATAGTTCAAGAATCATTAAGATCTGTTATGTATTTTCCTAACTAGAATCCAACTTGCTGAAATTAAAAATCTTTCCTTTTTATTTTTTGGAGAGGTGAAAAAAATCATAATAATCTTTAGAAATATTCTAGGATAAATTTTGAGAAGCTGCTTGAGGTTTTCAAATTAAATGACTGAATATGAAAGCTGAGACTTTAATTTTCCATCTCCCTTATTCGCTTTCAAGAGTTCTAATCATGGTTCTTACACTACCCACCTTAAGAGTCGGACACCATTTTTCAATTCAAGGTAAAATCAGACTTGAAAGGCAAGTCAGGTTGAAGAGAGAGCTCAGAGCTGATGACTAGAGCTAAGTGCCCAGAGAGATCCCGTGAATGACTGACACAGAGCCAGAGCAGATGGTTGAAGAGAGCAGCCAATGTAAATCTCTGTCAGGTAAGAGGCTGACCTGTTACAGGAAGCACAAGAAGAAGGAGACTTTATCACTGGTCATTAGGCAAAGTCCTCACACCTGGACTCCTGACAACATTCAGCTTACGTGCCAGGTATCTTTCTGTAGCCTCTCCCAATCCACTACCTTCCCCATCCTGCTCTGTGGATTCTGAGAAGTTGACCTGTAGGCATTGCATTCACATGTCTCTTTCCCTTCTCATTTGGTTGGAATGAGTCATCCAGGGGACCTTGCAAGAAGTCAGAGGGTAGGAGGAGAATGAGATCATAATAAGTGTTTCCCTGAGCTCCCTTCCATTTGATACACCATAACTGGACTGTGTCCCTCTACAAGGGACCATATGGGTAGCCTCTCTGGATTCAGTAAGTTACCCACCCTGCACCCTTGCTGTTCCAGTGTTGGGGTGGTAATGACCCTTCACCATTACTACTACCACTACTAGAAGACCCAGGGTCGTGCACTAATCTCTGTTGCATTTCCTAAACACCACGCTTACCTTTATATGTAATACCTTTAGTAAACTTTCCTCTCAGTATCTGTTGTTAATGGATTGTCTGTTACCTACTGTGTCCCTAAGTGATAAGCACTGGATATTCATTAGAGTAAAAACAGAATAAATGTCTTTAATTTCCATGAAAGGAATAAAAGTGTAATTTAGGATTCCAGTTCTTAAGCAATGGATTCCCAAGGCAGAATAGCAGGACAGGGACTAAGGAATGAGAATCACTGGGTATCCATTGTTTTTTAGAACTATGGTCTAATTTGATGGATTGGCCAAACCAGGAGCCAATTATTATTAATTCTTCCATTTATTCATAATCTCAGTTATTCAGCAAATATTTATGGAGTGGAAACTATGCCTCATCTGTATTAGGTGCTTGAGATCCAGAACTATACAGAAAAAAAAACAAATTGGTCTCTCCATCATGGAATTAGTATGCCTGAAGTAGAGAATGGACAGAAGTCTGAGAGATGGTCTGTGGAGGCCCTTGTCTTTGGAGATGTTAGTCAGATCATATTGAAGATTTTCAACTTTCTCCTAAGCTGTTAATGGGTTTTGAAGAGGGATGGCATATGATCCAATTTGAAATTTTAAAACACCGCTCTTATAGTGGTGTAGACACTGGGTGGTAGACGCAGAGAGATCAGTGAGGGGATTATTACAGTAGTTAAGATTTCGGCCTTGAACAAGGGAGTGACTGGAAGTGCTATTTGCTGACATAGTTAATGTTCTTTCTTGTGAAAGTTTGATTTTCACAGAAACAGCTAATATTTAATCACTAACCATGGTGACTTTAACTCTCTCCAGCTTGTGCCAGAAATATATTACCTCTAAGAAATAAAATGTTTTGTTTAATGTTTTGTTGTTCTTGGCATTGTTTCTTGTGAACAATTTTAAATGAAATATATAGAAAAAGAAAAGTTTAAACAAAGTGTCAGTGATTATCAATGAGACTATTTGGAAATACTCATTCACTGTTATAATCTCAAATCACGTAAGATTAACATATCTTCCCTAAAACAGAAGATGAAGAATGTATTAGCTCTAAATAAACAATAACAATGAATAGAATGAAAGAACAAGGGAACCACCATATATACTTTCCTAAAATGTCTATTGGTGATCTAAAAATCACATGATCAGCTGTTTTGATTGGAAAGTTGAGCAGAGCAATGAAAACCATAAGAAACCATTGGAAAACTCATGTATTGAGAATTTGGAGTTACTGCATTATGTAAGGAACACATTGATGGTCTCTTACAAGCCAAACATACTTATTATCCAATTCAGCAACTATACTCCTGCCCACTTAATTCCAGAGAAATGACGACTTCTGTTCACACAGAATCCTGTACGTGAATGTTTACAGCAACTTTGTAATGGCCCCAAACTAGAAACAAGCCAGATGTCCTTCAACAGGTCGCTGGTTACACAAACTGTGGTATGTCCCTATCATGGGATACTACTCAGTAATAAAGGAATGAACTGTTCAAACACCCAGCAATCTGGATGGATACCCAGAGAATCATACTGACTGAAAAAAATCCAATCCCAAAGGGTTATAAACTCATATTTATATAACATTCCTGAAATGACAAAATTGTAGAAATGGAGACCAGGTGAGAGGTTGCCAGAGTTTAAGAAGGAAATGAAACAAGGGGAACCCTCTTACAGTGTTGGTGGGAATGCAAGCTGGTGCAGCCACTCTGGGAAACAGTATGGAGGTTCCTCAAAAAGTTGAAAATAGAGCTACCCTATGACTTAGCAATTGCACTTTTAGGTATTTATCCAAAGGATACAAACATAGTGATTCAAAGGGGCACCTGCACCCCAATGTTTATAGCAGCAATGTCCACTATAGTCAAACTATGCAAAGAGCCCAGATTTCATTGGCAGATGAATGGATAAAGATGTGGTATAAATATATAATGGAATATTACTCAGCCATCAAAAAGTGAAATTTTACATTTGCAATGACGTGGATGGAACTAGAGGGTATTATGCTAAGCAAAATAAGTCAGTCAGAGACAGACAAATACCTTATGATTTCACTCATATGTGGAATTTAAGAAACAGAACAGATGAACATAGGGGAAGGGAGAAAAAATAAAATAAGATGAAATCAGAGAGGGAGACAAACCATAAGAGACTCTTAGCTATAGGGAGCAAACTGAGGTTTGCTGGAGGGGAGATTCGTGGAGGGATGGGGTAACGGGGTGATGGGCATTAAGGAGGGCATGTGATGTAATGAGGACTGGTTGTTGTATGCAAGTGATGAATTACTAAATTCTAACCCTGAAACTAATAATACACTATATGTTAACTAAGTTAAATTTAAATTTAAAAAAAGAGAAGGAAGTAAAACAGAGGAGAAAGTGACAGGACTATCCCAGGGCAACATGTAGGAAAGTCATGGGTGTGTAAATGTTCCATCTTGCCCTATCAATATCAATATTGCAATTGTGATATTGTACGACAGGTATTTTCATTGGGGGAAACAGGGTAAAGGGTACATAGGGTCTCTCTATATTAGCTCTTAAACTGAATGTGAATCTAAAACTATTTCAAAATAAAAAGGTTACATATGTATTTTTTTCCATAAACATTAGTAGGTGAAGCTCTTTTCTTCTCTCAGCAAGAGGAAAATCAGTGGTAAGGCCTCTCTTCCACAGTCTATCGCTTTAACCACTTGGTCGCCAAATATCCATTTCACTTTCCCTTCCTTTCCTGAAATCGACCAACTTCTTCCCCAAGGAGGACAATCATCCCTTCGAAGCAACTAGCTCGGCGACAAAGATCTCTGCGTGATAGGTAGTCCTTCCTTCTTTATCTGGCAATCTCTGAACCAAAAAAAATCAAGTTATCTGCACCCACCTGCTTCAGTCCCCTCTCTGCTTCACACATCACAGGTGCCAGGATGGAGTAGAGACAGGAACCACCACAGCATTCCTGGGAAGTAGGAATGGGGGCGAAGGGGAGGCACACAGCTGTGCTGCAGTCCTCTTGGGCAGCATAAAGACCTATTGTGGTAGAGTGCGACGTTCCTAGAGTCTGTTCTAAGGGAGAAATTCTCCTGGGCGTTGTTTAACAAGGTACTCGTTCCATCTTCAGGGATGGGCATCCTTGTCTACTATTTCCCTGGCCTCATGTAAATGGAGATGAGCCTGCAGAATTTGTCCTCCTGGGAGCCCGTCTCCTGCCAAGATAGGGAGCTTAAGTTTTTAGGTTTCTGTTTTGCATGTCATTTTGAACAAAGAAATTTTGGTCCGGACTCATAGCCTCTTTGGAAATACAATTCATTCAAACAATTAAAAGGCCTCTGTCCTATGGAATAGTCATTTCCACATCAGAGTTACCATCACTGGCATTCTTTTCAATACATAATAAACAAATCTGTTCTGTTTCTTTTTTTCTTTTCTTCCTTTCTCACTAATGTTATTTTGTTTCTCCATTAAGTCACAGCTAATTTTAAGCTACCTGGGAAAATACGTGAAAAGATCACATCTTATCTTTGTCCTGCATCACTTTATACAGGTGAGACAATTTACCAGGACTTTACCACTCAAAGCTTTAAAAAAAAATGTATTTTTTTTTTTCCATTTGGGGCTCTTTAAAAGCAGCCAGCTTTTCCATCTGCAAAGTCCTGAATTTCTATTCCTTTTTCCTTTCATTTTCTTACACACTGGCCAATTCCTTTTGGGCTCAACTCTTTCTAGAAATACTTCACCAACATCGCCAACACTAACTCTTTCTAGATTTCCCCTAGAGCTCTGAATTCAAAACGTGTGTTTCTGCCTACGAGTCACTGTAAGCATCCGTTGTTCTCACTGTTTAATGTGAATGTCCCTCTTTCCAGCCCCTGGTATTGGGTTTCCAGTCACTCATGTCTAAATGACTAAATGAGTTAGCTGACTTGTATAACTTTATTTTGTCCTCATAATAACCTTTTGGGTTTGGTACTGTTATCCTCACTTTACATTTGAGGAAATTCTGGTTCATCGATATTAAATAGCTTGGCCAAGTTCCCTTAGCTAGTAAATATAAGAGCCAGCAGTTGGTTTCATATTAGTATGGCTTCAGAGAGCCTGATTTTAGTTAACTGCTATCTCCTTGGTCTTCCGAGGCTTAACCTTGAGCTTCTCCATCTTCTTTTCTTGCACAGGCCTTAAAGAATGTTATGTTCTCTCTCTCTCTCTCCCTCTCCACATCCATTCAATAAGAGATACCGTGAGAGTCTTAAGAAATCATGGAAAGGAAAAGAGGATATAAAAAATATATTTATTATATATAAATGCTAGATACAAAAGTTTTTCTACACTTTATACATTTAGAGCAGTATTGCTACATTAATTGTATCATTCATTTGTTTTTAAAAAGCCCCATAAGAACTAGTTAGCTTATCTCAGTATCATCCTTCCTGTGTTTATTCCAGGACCCACACTTCTTGGTTCTTTAATAGAAGTTTGATGTGGAAAGCCCAAGCGAAGAGAATGCACTAAAAATACCAGCCCTCAGGGCGCCTGGGTGGCTCAGTCGGTGAAGCGTCTGCCTTTGGCTCAGGTCATGATCCCAGGGTCTAGGGATCGAGTCCTGCATCAGGCTCCCTGCTCAGTGGGGAGCCTGCTTCTCCCTCTCCTCCCCACTCGTGATCTCTGTTGCTATCTCTCTCTCTCAAATAAATAAATAAAATCTTTTTAAAAAGCAAACGAACAAAAAATACCAGCCCAGAGAGGTAGCACATCACTTAAAGGTAGCTTAGCAATTACATTGTATCTGTTAATAGGGACAATCTGGTATCAATACTTTGCTGTTGTTGACTTGCATGTTTGCCCTCATATTTACCATCTCTTATCATCAAAGTTTGCTCAAAATTTATAGCTTTTATTTTGGGGTGAAAACATTTTCATACATTGACATGGCCTCTGCTTTCACATTATCAATCTGTAGTCACCAATATCTTTGAAATCTGACTAAAAATTCACTTCTTTCCAAAAGATTTTTCCAATTACCCACTCCCTTCTGAATATATTGTGCGTGCCCCAGGATTTAAGAAATAAACTTAATTTATGCTGTAACTTTTTGTCAGGTTTTTGCCTACTTTGATATCATTGTTTTTTTGTTCCCTTAAGGGTTTGTGTTGACTTTTATCACTATTATCTATACTATTAGGATTCAACAAACAACTCAGTCATTGCAGAAATAGCATCTATCTATCTATCTATCTATCTATCTATCTATCTATCTATCTATC